>NW_019239588.1:327295-355508 GCF_002742605.1 Olea europaea var. sylvestris
AAATGAACAAACCCGAAGTTATCATGAAATTTGACACCACTTTTCATTGGCTCGATTCCTATCGAATTAGACTAGCTACTCGCCAAAAACGAACAAACCCGAAGTTATCATGAAATCAAAATCCTCCTTTCATTGGCTGGATTCCAATCGAATTAGACTAGCAATTCGCCAAAAATGAACAAACCCGAAGTTATCATGAAATTTGACACCACTTTTCATTGGCTCGATTCCTATCGAATTAGACTAGCTACTCGCCAAAAACGAACAAACCCGAAGTTATCATGAAATCAAAATCCTCCTTTCATTGGCTGGATTCCAATCGAATTAGACTAGCAATTCGCCAGAAACGAATAAACGCGAAGTTTTCACGAAATCAAAAAACCACTTCTCATTGGCTCAATTTCTATCGTATTAGACTAACAGTTTGCAAAAAAATGAACTGACTAAAGTTAGCATGAAATAAAAAACCACTTTCCATTGGCACGATTCCAATCAAATTGGACCAGCAACTTGCAAAAAATGAACAAACCGAAAGTTATCATGAAATCAAATACCACTTTACATTCGCTCGATTCCAAACGAATTAGACTAGCGATTCACCGAGAACGAACAAATCCTAATCAATCATGAAATCAAAAACCACTTTTCATTGGTTCGATTCCAATCGAATTAGACTAGCTATTCGCCAAAAACGAACAAACCCGAAGTTATCATCAAATCAAAACCCTCTTTTCATTTTCTCAATTCCGATTGAATTATACTTGTAATTCGGCAAAAATGAACACACCCGAAGTTATTAAGAAATCAAACACCACTTTTCATTGGCTCGATTCCAATCAAATTAGACTAGCAACTCACAAAAAATGAACAAACCCGATGTTATCGTGAAATCAAAAACCACTTTTCATTGGATCGATTCCAATCGAATTAGACTAGCAATTCACCAAAAATGAACAAACCCGAAGTTATCATGAAATCGAAATTCACTTTTCATTGCCTGGATTCCAATCGAATTAGACTAGCAATTCGCCAAAAACGAACAAGCCCGAAGTTATCATGAAATCAAAAACTACTTTTCATTGGCTCGATTCCAATCGAATTAGACAAGCTATTCGCCAAAAACGAACCAACTCGAAGTTATCATGGAATCAAAACCCTCCTTTCATTGGCTCGAATCCAATCGAATTAGACTTGTAATTCGGCAAAAATGAACGTACCCGAATGTTAATAAGAAATCAAAAATAACTTTTCATTGGCTCGATTCCAATCGAGTTAGACTAGAAATTCGCAAAAACGAACAAACCCGAAGTTATCTTCAAATCAAAAACCACGTTTCATTGGATCGATTCCAATCGAATTAGACTAGCAATTCGCCTAAAATGAACATATCCGAAGTTATCATGAAATCAAAAATAACTTTTTAATGGCTTGATTCCAATCGAATTAGACTAGCAATTCGCAAAAAACGAACAGACCTGAAGTTATCATGAAATCGAAAACCACTTTTCATTGGCTTGATTACAATCGAATTAGACTAGCAATTCACCAGAAACGAACAAAATCAAAGTTATCATGAAATCAAAATTCACTTTTCATTAGCTCGATTCCAATCGTGTTAGACTAGAAATTCGCCGCAAATGAACAAACTTGAAGTTATCATGAAATTAAAAACCAATTTTCATTCGCTCGATTCCAATCGAATTAGACTAGCTATACGCCAAAAACGAACCAACCCGAAGTTGTCGTGGAATCAAAACCCTCCTTTCATTGGCTCGAATCCAATCGAATTAGACTTGCAATTCGACAAAAATGAACGCACCCGAAGTTATTACGAAATCAAAAATAACTTTTCATTGGCTCGATTCCAATCGAGTTAGACTAGCAATTCACAAAAACGAACAAACCCGAAGTTATCTTGAAATCAAAAACCACTTTTCATTGGATCGATTCCAATCGAATTAGACTAGCAATTCGCCTAAAATGAACAAACCCGAAGTTATCATGAAATCAAAAATAACTTTTTATTGGCTTGATTCCAATCGAATTAGACTAGCAATTCGCAAAAAAGAACAAACCTGAAGTTAACATGAAATCGAAAACCACTTTTCATTGGCTTGATTAAAATCGAATTAGACTAACAATTCGCCAAAAACGAACAAAATCGAAGTTATCATGAAATCGAAAACCACTTTTCATTCGCTCGATTTCAAATGAATTAGACTAGTAATTCACCAAGGACGAACAAATCCTAAGTTATCATGAAATCAAAAACCACTTTTCATTGGATCGATTCCAATCGAATTAGACTAGGAATTTGCCAAAACGAACAAACCCGAAGTTATCATCAAATCAAAAATGACTTTTCATTGGCATGATTACAATCGAATAAGACTGGCAATTCGCCCGAAACGAAAAAGCCCAAAGTTTTCACGAAATCAAACAAACACTTTTCACTGGCTTGATTCCAATCGAATTAGACTTGCAATTCACAAAAAAATGAACAAACCCGAAGTTATCATGGAATCAAAAAACACTTTTCATTGGCTCGATTCCAATCGAATTAAACTAGCGATTCGCCAAAAATGAACAAACCCGAAGTTATCATGAAATCAAAAATCACATTTCATTGGCTTGAATCCAATCGAATTAGACTAGCTATTCGTCAAAAATGAACAAAGCCCAAGTTATCATGAAATCAAAGCCCTTTTTTCATTGGCTCGATTCCAATCGAATTAGACTTGTAATTCGCCAAAAATAGAACACACCCGAAGTTATCAAGAAATCAAAAACCACTTTTTATTGGAACGATTCCAATCGAATTAGACTAGCGATTCGCGAAAAATGAACAAACGTGAAGTTATCATGAAATCAAAAATCAAATTTAATTGGCTTGATTCCAATCGAATTAGACTAGTAATTCGCAAAAATGAACAAACCCGAAGTTATCATGAAATCAAAATCACTTTTCATTGGCTCAATTCCAATCAAATTAGACAAGCAATTCGCCAAAAACGAATAAACCCGAACTTATCATGAAATCAAAAATCACTCTTCATTGGCTCGATTCCAATCGAATTAGTCTAGAAATTCACCAAAAAATGAACAAACCCGAGGTTATCATGAAATTAAAAACCACTTTTCATTGGCTCGATTCCAATCGAATTAGACTAGCCATTCGCCAAAATGAACAAACTCGAAGTTATCATGAAATCAAAAACCACTTTCCATTGGATCGAATCCAATCGAATTAGACAAGCAATTCGCCAAAAATGAACAAACTCGAAGTTATCATGAAATCAAAAACCTCTTTTCGTTGGCTCGATTCCAATAGAATTAGACTAGCTATTTGCCAAAAACGAACAAACCCGAAGTTATCATGAAATCAAAACCACTTTTCATTGACTCGATTCCAATCGAATTAGACTTGCAATTCGGCACAAATGAACACACCCGAGTTTATAAAGAAATCAAAAACTACATTTCATTCGGTCGATTCCAATCGAATTAGACTAGCAATTCGCAAAAAATGAACAATCCAGAAGTTATCGTGAAATCAAAAACCACTTTTCATTAGCTCGATTCCAATCGAATTAGACTAGCTATTCGCCAAAAATGAACAAACCCGAAGTCATCATGAAATCAAAACCCTCTTTTCATTCGCTCGATTCCAATCGAATTAGACTTGTAATTCGGCAAAAATGAACGCACCCGAAGTTATTAAGAAATCAAAAACCACTTTTCATTGGCTCGATTTGAATCGAATTACACTAGCAACTGAAAAAAACGAACAAACCCGATGTTATCGTAAAATCAAAAACCACTTTTCATTGGATCTATTTCAATCGAATTAGACTAGCAATTCGCCAAAAAATGAACAAACCCGAAGTTATCATGAAATCAAAATTCACTTTTCATTGCCTTGATTCCAATCGAATTAGACTAGCAATTCCTTAAAAATGAACAAACCCGAAGTTATCATGAAATCAAAAACCACTTTTCATTGGCTCGATTCCAATCGAATCAGACTAGCTCTTCGCCAAAAACGAACAAACCCAAAGATATCATGAAATCAAAACCCTCCTTTCATTGGCTTGAATCCAATCGAACTAGACTTCCAATTCGGCAAAAATGAACACACCCGAAGTTATTAAGAAATCAAAAACCACTTTTCATTGGCTCGATTCCAATCGAATTAGACTAGCAATTCGCAAAAAACGAAAAAACTCAAAGTTATCTTAAAATCAAAAACCACTTTTCATTGGATCGACTCCAATCGAATTAGACTAGCAATTCGCCAAAAATGAACTAACCCGAAGTTATCATGAAATCAAAAATCACTTTTTATTGGCTCGATTCCAATCGAATTAAACTAGCAATTCGCAAAAAATGAACAAACATGGAGTTATCATGAAATCGAAAACCACTTTCATTCGCTCGAATCCAATCGAATTAAACTTGGGATTCGGCAAAAATGAACACACCTGAAGTTACTAAGAAATCAAAAACCACTTTTCATTGGCTCGATTCCAATCGAATTAGACTAGCAATTCGCAAAAAATGAACAAACCCGAAGTTATCTTGAAATCAAAAACCACTTTTCATTGGATCGATTCCAATCGAATTAGACTAGCAATTCGCCAAAAATGAACAAACACGAAGTTATCATGAAATCAAAAATCTCTTTTTACTGGCTCGATTCGAATCGAATTAGACTAGCAATTCGTAAAAAATGAACAAACATGGAGCCATCATGAAATCAAAAATTTCATTCGCTCGATTCCAATTGAATTAGACTTATAATTCGGCAAAAAGAACAAACCCGAAGTTATCATGAAATCAAAATCCGTCTTTCATTGGCTCGAATCCAATCGAATTAGACTTGCGATTCGGCAAAAATGAACACGGCCGAAGTTACTAAGAAATCAAAAACCACTTTTCATTGGCTCGATTCCAATCGAATTAGACGAGCAATTCGCAAAAAACGAACAAACCCGAAGTTATCTTGAAATCAAAAACCACTTTTCATTGGATCGATTCCAATCGAATTAGACTAGCAATTCGCCAAAGATGAACAAACCCGAAGTTATCATGAAATCAAAAACCACTTTTCATTGGCTCGATTCCAATCGAATTAGACTAGCTATTCGCCAAAAATGAACAAACCTGAAGTTATCATGAAATCAAAATCCTCCTTTCATTGGCTTGATTCCAATCGAATTAGACTAGCAATTTGCCAGAAACAAACAAACACGAAGTTTTCACGAAATCAAAAAACCACTTCTCATTGGCTCGATTCCAATCGAATTAGACTAGCAACTCGCAAAAAAATGAACAAACCGAAGTTAGCATGAAATCAAAAACCACTTTCCATTGGCTCGATTCCAATCGAATTGGACCAGCAACTCGCCAAAAACGAACAAACCGAAAGTTATCATGAAATCAAATACCACTTAACATTCGCTCGATTCCAAATGAATTAGACTAGCGATTCACCGAGAACGAACAAATCCTAAGCTATCTTGAAATCAAAAACCACTTTTCATTGGCTCGATTCCAATCGAATTAGACTAGCTATTCGTCAAAAATGAACAAACCCGAAGTTATCATGAAATCAAAACCCTCTTTTCATTCGCTCGATTCCAATCGAATTAGACTTGTAATTCGGCAAAAATAAACACATCGGAAGTTATTAAGAAATCAAAGACCACTTTTCATTGGCTCGATTCCAATCGAATTAGACTAGCAACTCACAAAAAAATAAACAAACCCGATGTTATCATGAAATCGAAAACAACTTTTCATTGGATCGATTCCAATCGAATTAGACTAGCAATTCTCGAAAAATGAACAAACCCGAAGTTATCATGAAATCAAAAACCACTTTTCATTGGCTCGATTCCAATCGAATTAGACAAGTAATTCGCCAAAAATGAACAAACCCGAAGTTTTCATGAAATCAAAAACCACTTTTCATTGGCTCGATTCCAATCGCATTAGATAAGCAATTCGCCAAAAATGAACAAACTCGAAGTTATCATGAAATCAAAAACCTCTTTTCATTGGCTCGATTCCAATAGAATTAGACTAGCTATTCGCCAAAAATAAACAAACCCGAAGTTATCATGAAATCAAAACCCCTTTTCATTGGCTCGATTCCAATCGAATTAGACTTGCAATTCGGCAAAAATGAACACACCCGAAGTTATTAAGAAATCAAATACAACATTTCATTCGTTCGATTCCAATCGAATTAGACTAGCAATTCGCAAAAAATGAACAAACCCGAAGTTATCTTGAATTCAAAATTCACTTTTCATTGCCTTGATTCCAATCGAATTAGACTAGCAATTAGTTAAAAACGAACAAACCTGAAATTATCATGAAATCAAAACCCACTTTTTATTGGCTCGATTCCAATCGAATTAGACTAGCTATTCGCCAAAAATGAACAAACCCGAAGTTATCAAGAAATCAAAACCCCCTTTTCATTCGCTCGATTCCGATCGACTTAGACCTGTAATTCGGAGAAAATGAACGCACCCGAAGTTATTAAGAAATCAAAAACCACTTTTCATTGGCTCGATTCCAATCGAATTAGACTAGCAACTCACAAAAAATGAACAAACCCGTTGTTATCGTGAAATCAAAAACCACTTTTTATTGGATCGATTCCAATCGAATTAGACTAGCTATTCTTCAAAATCAAACAAACCCGAAGTTATAATGAAATCAAAACTCTCTTTTCATTCGCTCGATTCCAATCGAATTAGACTTGTAATTCGGCAAAAATGAACACACCCGAAGTTATTCAGAAATCAAAAACCACTTTTCATTGGCTCGATTCCATTCGAATTAGACTAGCAACACACACAAAATGAACAAACCCGATGTTGTCGTGAAATCAAAAACCACTTTTCATTGGATCGATTCCAATTGAATTAGACTTGCAATTTGCCAAAAATGAACAAACCCGAAGTTATCATGAAATCAAAAATCAATTTTTATTGGCTTGATTCCAATCAAATTAGACTAGCAATTCGCAAAAAATGAACAAACATGAAGTCATCATGAAAACCACTTTTCATTCGCTCGATTCCAATCGAATTAGACTTGTAATTCGGCAAAAAGAACAAACCTGAAGTTATCATGAAATCAAAATCCTCCTTTCATTAGCTCGAATCCAATCGAATTAGACTTGCAATTCGGCAAAAATGAACACACCCGAAGTTACTAAGAAATCAAAAACCACTTTTCATTGGCTCGATTCCAATTGAATTAGACTAGCAATTCGCAAAAAATGAACAAACCCGAAGTTATCTTGAAAGCAAAAACCACTTTTCATAGGATCGACACCAATCGAATTAGACTAGCAATTCGCCACAAATGAACAAACCCGAAGTTATCATGAAATTAAACACCACTTTTCATTGGCTCGATTCCAATCGAATTAGACTAGCTACTCGCCAAAAACGAACAAACCCGAAGTTATCATGAAATCAAAATCCTCCTTTCATTGGCTGGATTCCAATCGAATTAGACTAGCAATTCGCCAGAAACGAACAAACGCGAAGTTTTCACGAAATCAAAAAACCACTTCTCATTGGCTCGATTTCAATCGTATTAGACTAGCAATTTGCAAAAAAATGAACTGACCGAAGTTAGCATGAAATCAAAAACCACTTTCCATTGGCTCGATTCCAATCGAATTGGACCAGCAACTTACAAAAAATGAACAAACTGAAAGATATCATGAAATCAAATACCACTTTACATTTGCTCGATTCTAAACGAATTAGACTAGCGATTCCCCGAGAACGAACAAATCCTAAGCTATCATGAAATCAAAAACCACTTTTCATTGGCTCGATTCCAATCGAATTAGACTAGCTATTCGCCAAAAATGAACAAACCCAAAGTTATCATCAAATCAAAACCCTCTTTTCATTTTCTCAATTCCAATCGAATTATACTTGTAATTCGGCAAAAATGAACACACCCGAAGTTATTAAGAAATCAAACACCACTTTTCATTGGCTCGATTCCAATCGAATTAGACTAGCAACTCACAAAAAACGAACAAACCCGATGTTATTGTAAAATCAAAAACCACTTTTCATTGGATCGATTTCAATCGAATTAGACTAGCAATTCGCCAAAAATGATGAAACTCGAAGTTATCATGAAATCAAAATTCACTTTTCATTGGCTCGATTCCAATCGAATTAGACTAGCAATTCGCCAAAAATGAACAAACCTGAAGTTATCATGAAATCAAAATTCACTTTTCATTGGCTCGATTCCAATCGAATTAGACTAGCAATTCGCCAAAAATGAACAAACCTGAAGTTATCATGAAATCAAAAATCACTTTTCGTTTGCTCGATTCCAATCAAATTAGACTAGCTATTCGCAAAAACGAACAAATTTCAAGTTTTCATGAAATCAAAACCCTCCTTTCATTCGCTCGATTCCAATCGAATTAGACTGGTAATTAGGCAAAAATGAACACACCCGAAGTTATTAAGAAATCAAAAACCACTTTTCATTGGTTCGATTCCAATCGAATTAGACTAGCATCTCCCAAAAAATGAACAAACCCAATGTTATCGTGAAATCAAAGACCAATTTTCATTGGAGTGATTCCAATCAAATTAGACTAGAAATTCACCAAAAATGAACAAACCCGAAGTTATCATGAAATCAAAATTCACTTTTCATTGGCCCGATTCCAATCGAATTAGACTAGCAATTCGCCAAAAATGAACAAGCCTGAAGTTTTTATGATATCAAAAACCACTTTTCATTGGCTTGATTCCAATCGAATTAGACTAGCAATTCGCCAGAGGCGAACAAACACAACGTTTTCACAAAATCAAAAAACCACTTCTCATTGGCTCGATTCCAATCGAATTAGACTAGAAATTCGTAAAAAAATGAACAAACCGAAGTTAGCATGAAATCAAAAACCACTTTCCATTGGCTTGATTCCAATCGAATCGGACCAGCAACTCGCCAAAGACGAACAAACCGAAAGTTATCATGAAATCCAATACCACTTTACATTCCCACGATTCCAAACGAATTAGACAAGCGATTCACCGAGAACAAACAAACCCTAAGCTATCATGAAATCAAAAACCACTTTTCATCGGCTCGGTTACAATCGAATTAGACTAGCTTTTCTTCAAAAACAAACAAACCCGAAGTTATCATGAAATCAAAACCGTCTTTTCATTCGCTCGATTCCAATCGAATTAGACATGTAATTCGGCAAAAATGAACACAACCGAAGTTATTAAGAAATAAAAAACCACTTTTCATTGGCTCGATTCCAATCGAATTAGACTAGCAACTCACAAAAAAAAAAAAAAAAACCCGATGTTATCGTAAAATCAAAAACCACTTTTCATTAGATCGATTTCAATCGAATTAGACTAACGATTCGCCAAAAATGAACAAACCCGAAGTTATCATGAAATCAAAATTCACTTTTCATTGGCTCGATTCCAATCGAATTAAACAAGCAATTCGCCAAAAAGAACAAACCTGAAGTTATCATGAAATCAAAAACCACTTTTCGTTGGCTCGATTCCAGTCGAATTAGACTTGTAATTCAGCAAAAAGAACAAACCCGAAATTATCATGAAATCAAAAACCACTTTTCGTTGGCTAGATTCCAGTCGAATTAGACTTGTAATTCAGCAAAAAGAACAAACCCGAAGTTTTCATGAAATCAAAATCCTCCTTTCATTGGCTCGAATCCAATCGAATTAGACTTGCAATCCGGCAAAAATGAACACACCTGAAGTTACTAAGAAATCAAAAATCACTTTTCATTGGCTCGATTCCAATCGAATTAGACTAGCAATTCGCAAAAAATGAACAAACCCAAAGTTATCTTGAAATCAAAAACCACTTTTCATTGGGTTGATTCCAATCGAATTAGACTAGCAATTCGCCAAAAATGAACAAGCCTGAAGTTATCATGAAATCATAAACCACTTTTGATTGGCTCGATTCCAATTGAATTAGACTAGCTATTCGCCAAAAACGAACAAACCCGAAGTTTTCATGAAATCAAAATCCTCCTTTCATTGGCTTGATTCCAATTGAATTAGACTAGCAAATCGCCAGAAACAAACAAACACGAAGTTTTCACAAAATCAAAAAACCAATTCTCATTGGCTCGATTCCAATAGAATTAGACTAGCAATTCGCAAAAAATGAACAAACCGAAAGTTATCCTGAAATCAAATACCACTTTACATTCGCACGATTCCAAATGAATTAGACTAGCGATTCACCAAGAACGAACAAATCCTAAACTATCATGAAATCAAAAACCACTTTTCATTGGCTCGATTCCAATTGAAATGGACTAGCTATTCTTCAAAAACAAACAAACCCGAAGTTATCATGAAATCAAAACCCTCTTTTCATTCGCTCGATTCCAATCGAATTAGACTTGTAATTCGGCAAAAATGAACCCACCCGAAGTTATTAAGAAATCAAAAACCACTTTTCATTGGCCCGATTCGAATCGAATTAGACTAGCAACTCACAAAAAATAAAAAATCCCGATGTTATCGTGAAATCAAAAACCACTTTTCATTGGATCGATTCCGATCCAATTAGACTAGCAATTCGCCAAAGATGAACTAAACCGAAGTTATCATGAAATCAAAATTCACTTTTCATTGGCTCGATTCCAATTGAATTAGACAAGCAATTTGCCAAAAACGAACAAACCCGAAGTTATCATGAAATCAAAAACCACTTTTCATTGGCTTGATTCCAATCGAATTAGACTAGCAATTCACCAGAAAGGAACAAACACGACGTTTTCACGAAATCAAAACAACACTTCTCATTGGCTCGATTCAGATCGAATTAGACTAGCAATTCGCAAAAAAATGAACAAACCGAAGTTAGCATGAAATCAAAAACCACTTTCCATTGGCTTGATTCCAATCGAATTGGACCAGCAACTCGCCAAAGACGAACAAACCGAAAGTTATCATGAAATCCAATACCACTTTACATTCCCACGATTCCAAACGAATTAGACAAGCGATTCACCGAGAACGAACAAACCCTAAGCTATCATGAAATCAAAAACCACTTTTCATTGGCTCGGTTCCAATCGAATTAGACTAGCTTTTCTTCAAAAACAAACAAAACCGAAGTTATCATGAAATCAAAACCGTCTTTTCATTCGCTCAATTCCAATCGAATTAGACATGTAATTCGGCAAAAATGAACACAACCGAAGTTATTAAGAAAACAAAAACCACTTTTCATTGGCTCGATTCCAATCGAATTAGACGAGCAACTCACAAAAAGAAAAACAAAACCGATGTTATCGTAAAATCAAAAACCACTTTTTATTAGATCGATTTCAATCGAATTAGATACCAATTCGCAAAAGAATGAACAAACAGAAGTTAGCAAGAAATCAAAAACCACTTTCCATTGGCTCGATTCCAATCGAATCGGACCAGCAACTCGCTAAAAATGAACAAGCCGAAAGTTATCATGAAATCCAATACCACTTTACATTCCCACGATTCCAAACGAATTAGACTAGTGATTCACCGAGAACGAACAAATCCTAAGCTATCATGAAATCAAAAACCACTTTTTATTAGATCGATTTCAATCGAATTAGATACCAATTCGCAAAAGAATGAACAAACAGAAGTTAGCAAGAAATCAAAAACCACTTTCCATTGGCTCGATTCCAATCGAATCGGACCAGCAACTCGCTAAAAACGAACAAGCCGAAAGTTATCATGAAATCAAATACCACTTTACATTCACACGATTCCAAACGAATTAGACTAGTGATTCACCGAGAACGAACAAATCCTAAGCTATCATGAAATCAAAAACCACTTTTCATTGGCTCGATTCCAATCGGATTGGACTAGCTATTCTTCAAAAACAAACAAACCCAAAGTTATCATGAAATCAAAACCCTCTTTTCATTCGCTCGATTCCAATCGAATTAGACTAGCTATTCTTCAAAAACAAACAAACCCAAAGTTATCATGAAATCAAATACCACTTTACATTCACACGATTCCAAACGAATTAGACTAGTGATTCACCGAGAACGAACAAATCCTAAGCTATCATGAAATCAAAAACCACTTTTCATTGGCTCGATTCCAATCGAATTGGACTAGCTATTCTTCAAAAACAAACAAACCCAAAGTTATCATGAAATCGAAACCCTCTTTTCATTCGCTGGATTCCAAACGAATTGGACATGTAATTCGGCAAAAATGAATACACCCGAAGTTATTAAGAAATCAAAAACCACTTTTCATTGGCTCGATTTCAATCGAATAAGACAAGTAACTCACAAAAAATGAACAAACCCGATGTTGTCGTGAAATCAAAAACCACTTTTCATTGGATCGATTCCAATCGAATTATATTAGCAATTCTCCAAAAATGAACAAACCCGAAGTTATCATGAAATCAAAATTCACTTTTCATTTGCTCGATTCCAAACGAATTAGACTAGCAATCCGCCAAAAACGAACAAACCTGAAGTTATCATGAAATCAAAAACCACTTTTCGTTGGCTCGATTCCAATCGAATTAGACTAGCTATTCACAAAAAAGAACAAACCGGAAGTTATCATGAAATCAAAACCCTCCTTTCATTCACTCGATTCCAATCGAATTAGACTTGTAATTCGGCAAAAATGAACACACCCGAAGTTATTAAGAAATCAAAAACAATTTTCATTGGTTCGATTCCAATCGAATTAGACTAGCAACTCACGAAAAATGAACAAACCTGATGTTATCGTGAAATCAAAAACCAATTTTCATTGGATCGATTCCAATCAAATTAGACTACCAATTCCCCAAAAATGAACAAACCCGAAGTTATCATGAAATCAAAATTCACTTTTCATTGGCTCGATTCCAATCGAATTAGACTAGCAATTCACCAAAAATGAACAAACCTGAAGTTATTATGATATCAATAACAACTTTTCATTGGCTTGATTCCAATCGAATTAGACTAGCAATTCGCCATAAGCGAACAAACACGACGTTTTCACGAAATCAAAAACCACTTCTCATTGGCTCGATTCCAATCGAATTAGACTAGAAATTCGCAAAAAAATGAACAAACCAAAGTTAGCATGAAATCAAAAACCACTTTCCATTGGCTCGATTCCAATCGAATCGGACCAGCAACTCGCCAAGAACGAACAAGCCGAAAGTCATCATGAAATCAAATACCACTTTACATTCACACGATTCCAAACAAATTAGACTAGTGATTCACCGAGAACGAACAAATCCTAAGCTATCATGAAATCAAAAACCACTTTTCATTGGCTCGATTCCAATCGAATTAGACTAGCTATTCTTCAAAAACAAACAAACCCAAAGTTATAATGAAATCAAAACCCTCTTTTCATTCGCTCGATTCCAATCGAATTAGACTTGTAATTCGGCAAAAATGAATACACCCGAAGTTATTAAGAAATCAAAAACCACTTTTCATTGGCTCGATTCCAATCGAATAAGACAAGCAACTCACAAAAAATGAACAAACCCGATGTTGTCGTGAAATCCAAATTCACTTTTCATTGGATCGATTCCAATCGAATTAGACTAGCAATTCGTCAAAAATGAACAAACCCGAAGTTATCATGAAATCAAAATTCACTTTTCATTGGCTTGATTCTAATCGAATTAGACTAGCGATTCGCTAAAAATGAACAAACCGAAGTTATTATGATATCAAAAACCACTTTTCATTTGCTTGATTCCAATCGAATTAGACTAGCAATTCACCAGAAGCGAACAAACACGATGTTTTCACGAAATCAAAAACCACTTCTCATTGGCTCGATTCCAATCGAATCGGACCAGCCACTCGCCAAAAACGAACAAGCTGAAAGTTATCATGAAATCAAATACCACTTTACATTCACACGATTCCAAACGAGCTAGACTAGTGATTCACCGAGAACGAACAAATCCTAAGCTATCATGAAATCAAAAACCAGCCAAAAATAAACAAACCCGAAGTTATCATGAAATCAAATACCACTTTACATTCACACGATTCCAAACGAGCTAGACTAGTGATTCACCGAGAACGAACAAATCCTAAGCTATCATGAAATCAAAAACCAGCCAAAAATAAACAAACCCGAAGTTATCATGAAATCAAAATTCACTTTTCATTAGCTCGATTCCAATCGAATTAGACTAGCAATTCGCAAAAAAAGGAACAAACCAAAGTTAGCATGAAATCAAAAACCACTTTCCATTGGCTCGATTCCAATCGAATCGGACCAGCAACTCGCCAAAAACGAACAAGCCGAAAGTTATCATGAAATCAAATACCACTTTACATTCACACGATTCCAAACGAGCTAGACTAGTGATTCACCGAGAACGAACAAATCCTAAGCTACCATGAAATCAAAAACCACTTTTCATTGGCTCGATTCCAATCGAATTAGACTAGCTATTCTTCAAAAACAAACAAGCCTAAAGTTATCATGAAATCAAAACCCTCTTTTCATTCGTTCGATTCCAATCGAATAGGACTTGTAATTCGGCAAAAATGAATACACCCGAAGTTATTAAGAAATCAAAAACCACTTTTCATTGGCTCGATTCCAATCGAATAAGACAAGCAACTCACAAAAAATGAACAAACCCGATGTTGTCGTGAAATCAAAAACCACTTTTCATTGGATCGATTCCAATCGAATTAGACTAGCAATTCACCAAAAAGGAACAAACCCGAAATTATCATGAAATCAAAATTCACTTTTCATTAGCTCGATTCCAATCGAATTAGAAAAGCGATTCGCCAAAAATGATCAAACCGAAGTTATTATGATATCAAAAACCACTTTTCATTGGCTTGATTCCAATCGAATTAGACTAGCAACTCGCCAGAAGCGAACAAACACGACGTTTTCACGAAATCAAAAACCACTTCTCATTAGCTCGATTCCAATCGAATTAGACTAGTAATTCGCAAAAAAATGAACAAACCAAAGTTAGCATGAAATCAAAAACCACTTTCCATTGGCTCGATTCCAATCGAATCGGACCAGCCACTTGCCAAAAACGAACAAGCCGAAAGTTATCATGAAATCAAATACCACTTTACATTCACACGATTCCAAACAAATTAGACTAGTGATTCACCGAGAACGAACAAATCCTAAGCTATCATGAAATCAAAAACCACTTTACATTGGCACGATTCCAATCGAATTAGACTAGCTATTCTTCAAAAACAAACAAACCCAAAGTTATCATGAAATCAAAACCCTCTTTTCATTCGCTCGATTCCAATCGAATTAGACTTGTAATTCGGCAAAAATGAATACACCCGAAGTTATTAAGAAATCAAAAATCACTTTTCATTGGCTCGATTCCGATCGAATAAGACAAGCAACTCACAAAAAATGAACAAACCCGATGTTGTCGTGAAATCCAAATCCACCTTTCATTCGATCGATTTCAATCGAATTAGACTAGCAATTTGTCAAAAATGAACAAACCCGAAATTATCATGAAATCAAAATTCACTTTTTATTGGCTCGATTCTAATCGAATTAGACAAGCAATTCGCCAAAAATGAACAAACCAAAGTTATTATGATATCAAAAACCACTTTTCATTGGCTTGATTCCAATCGAATTAGACTAGCAATTCACCAGAAGCGAACAAACACGATGTTTTCACGAAATCAAAAACCACTTCTCATTGGCTCGATTCCAATCGAATTAGACTAGCAATTAGCAAAAAAATGAACAAACCAAAGTTAGCATGAAATCAAAAACCAATTTCCATTGGCTCGATTCCAATCGAATCGGACAAGAAACTCGCCAAAAACGAACAAGCCGAAAGTTATCATGAAATCAAATACCACTTTACATTCACACGATTCCAAACGAGCTAGACTAGTGATTCACCGAGAACGAACAAATCCAAAGCTATCATGAAATCAAAAACCATTTTCATTGGCACGATTCCAATCGAATTAAACTAGCTATTCTTCAAAAACAAACAAACCCAAAGTTATCATGAAATCAAAACCCTCTTTTGATTCGCCCGATTCCAATCGAATAGGACTTGTAATTCGGCAAAAATGAATACACCCGAAGTTATTAAGAAATCAAAAACCACTTTTCATTGGCTCGATTCCAATCGAATAAGACAAGAAACTCACAAAAATTGAACAAACCCGATGTTGTCGTGAAATCAAAAACCACTTTTCATTGGATCGATTCCAATCGAATTAGACTAGCAATTCACCAAAAAGGAACAAACCCGAAATTATCATGAAATCAAAATTCACTTTTCATTGGCTCGATTCCAATCGAATTAGACAAGCAATTCGCCAAAAATGATGAAACCGAAGTTATTATGATATCAAAAACCACTTTTCATTGGCTTGATTCCAATCGAATTAGACTAGCAACTCGCCAGAAGCGAACAAACACGATGTTTTCACGAAATCAAAAACCACTTCTCATTGGCTCGATTCCAATCGAATTAGACTAGCAATTCGCAAAAAAATGAACAAACCAAAGTTAGCATGAAATCAAAAACCACTTTCCATTGGCTCGATTCCAATCGAATCGGACCAGCAACTCGCCAAAATCGGACAAGCCGAAAGTTATCATGAAATCAAATACCACTTTACATTCACACGATTCCAAACGAGTTAGACTAGTGATTCACCGAGAACGAACAAATCCTAAGCTATCATGAAATCAAAAACCACTTTTCATTGGCTCGATTCCAATCGAATTAGACTAGCTATTCATCAAAAATAAACAAACCCAAAGTTATCATGAAATCAAAACCCTCTTTTCATTCGCCCGATTCCAATCGAATAGGTCTTGTAATTTGGCAAAAATGAATACACCCGAAATTATTAAGAAATCAAAGACCACTTTTCATTGGCTTGATTACAATCGAATAAGACAAGCAATTCACAAAAAAGAACAAACCCGATGTTGTCGTGAAATTGAAAACCACTTTTCATTGGATCGATTCCAATCGAATTAGACTAGCAATTCGCCAAAAATGAACAAACCCGAAGTTATCATGAAATCAAATTTCACTTTTCATTGGCTCGATTCCAATCGAATTAGACTAGCAATTTGCCAAAAATGATGAAACCGAAGTTATTATGATATCAAAAACCACTTTTCATTGGCTTGATTCCAATCGAATTAGACTAGCAACTCGCCAGAAGCGAACAAACACAATGTTTTCACGAAATCAAAAACCACTTCTCATTGGCTCGATTCCAATCGAATTAGACTAGCAATTCGTAAAAAAATGAACAAACCAAAGTTAGCATGAAATCAAAAACCACATTCCATTGGCTCGATTCCAATCGAATCGGACCAGCAACTCGCCGAAAACGATCAAGCCGAAAGTTATCATGAAATCAAATGCCACTTTACATTCACACGATTCCAAACGAGATAGACTAGTGATTTACCGAGAACGAACAAATCCTAAGCTACCATGAAATCAAAAACCACTTTTCATTGGCTCGATTCCAATCGAATTAGACTAGCTATTCTTCAAAAACAAACAAGCCTAAAGTTATCATAAAATCAAAACCCTCTTTTCATTCGCTCGATTCCAATCGATCCACCTTTCATTGGATCGATTCCAATCGATCCACCTTTCATTGGATCGATTCCAATCGATCCACCTTTCATTGGATCGATTCCAATCGAATAAGACAAGCAACTCACAAAAAATGAACAAACCCGAAGTTATCATGAAATCAAAACCCTCTTTTCATTCGCTCGATTCCAATCGAATTAGACTTGTAATTCGGCAAAAATGAATACACCCGAAGTTATTAATAAATCAAAAACCGCTTTTCATTGGCTCGATTCCAATCGAATTAGACTAGCAACTCACAAAAAACGAACAAACTCGATGTTGTCGTGAAATCAAAAACCACTTTTCATTGGATCGATTCCAATCGAATTAGACTAGCAATTCAGCAAAAATGAACAAACCCGAAGTTATCATGAAATCAAATTTCACTTTTCATTGGCTCGATTCCAATCGAATTAGACTAGCAATTTGCCAAAAAGGAACAAACCTGAAGTTATCATGAAATCAAAATCCACTTTTCATTGGCTCGATTCCAATTGAATTAGACTAGCTGTTCGAAAAAAAGAACAAGGCCGAAGTTATCAT
Source organism: Olea europaea var. sylvestris (assembly GCF_002742605.1). NCBI lineage: Eukaryota > Viridiplantae > Streptophyta > Magnoliopsida > Lamiales > Oleaceae > Olea > Olea europaea. The sequence goes on from NW_019239588.1 coordinate 345,536, forward strand.
GAAATCAAAACCCTCTTTTCATTCGATCGATCCCAATCGAATTAGACTTGTAATTCGGCAAAAATGAACACACCCGAAGTTATTAAGAAATCAAAAACCACTTTCCATTGGCTCGATTCCAATCGAATTAGACTAGCAAATCACAAAAAACGAACAAACCCGATGTTATCGTGAAATCAAAAACCACTATTCGTTGGATCGATTCCAATCGAATTTGACTAGCAATTCGTCAAAAATGAACAAACCCGAAGTTATCTTGAAATCAAAATTCACTTTTCATTGCCTCGATTCCAATCGAATTAGACTAGCAATTCGCTAGAAACGAAAAAACACAAAGTTTTCACGAAATCAAAAAACCACTTCTCATTTGCTCGATTCCAATCGAATTAGACTAGCAATTCGCAAAAAAAGAACAAATCAAAGTTAGCATTAAATCAAAAACCACTTTTCGTTGGCTCGATTCCAATCGAATTGGACCAGCAACTCGCCAAAAACGAACAAACCGAAAGTTATCATGAAATCAAATACCACTTTACATTCACACGATTCCAAACGAATTAGACTAGCGATTCACCGAGAACGAACAAATCTTAAGCTATCATGAAATCAAAAACCACTTTTCATTGGCTCGATTCCAATCGAAATGGACTAGCTATTCTTCAAAAACAAACAAACCCGAAGTTATCATGAAATCAAAACCCTCTTTTCATTCGCTCGATTCCAATCGAATTAGACTCTTAATTCGAAAAAAATGAACACAACCGAAGTTATTAAGAAATCAAAAACCACTTTTCATTGGCACGATTCCAATTGAATTTGACTAGCAACTCACAAAAAATGAACAAACCTGATGTTGTCGTGAAATAAAAAATCACTTTTCATTGGATCGATTCCAATCAAATTAGACTAGCAATTCGCCAAAAATGAACAAACCCGAAGTTATCATGAAATCAAAATTCACTTTTCATTGGCTCGATTCCAATCGAATTAGACTAGCAATTCGCCAAAAACGAACAAACCCGAAGTTATCGTGAAATCAAAAACCACTTTTCATTGGTTTGATTCCAATCAAATTAGACTAGCAATTCGTTAGAAACGAACAAACACGTCGTTTTCACGAAATCAAAAAACCACTTCTCATTGGCTCGATTCCAATCGAATTAGACTAGCAATTCGCAAAAAAATGAACAAACCAAAGTTAGCATGAAATCATAATCCACTTTCCATTGGCTCAATTTCAATCGAATCGGACCAGCAACTCGCCAAAAAGGAACAAGCCGAAAGTTATCATGAAATCATATACCACTTTACTTTCACACGATTCCAAACGAATTAGACTAGTGATTCACCGAGAACGAACAAATCCTAAGCTATCATGAAATCCAAAACCACTTTTCATTGCCTCGATACCAATCAATTAGACTAGCTATTCTTCAAAAACAAACAAACCTGAATTTATCATGAAATCAAAACCCTCTTTTCATTCGCTCGATTCCAATCGAATTAGACTTGTAATTCGGCAAAAATGAATGCACTCAAAGTTATCAAGAAATCAAAAACCACTTTTCATTGGCTCGATTCCAATCGAATAAGACAAGCAACTCACAAAAAATGAACAAACCCGATGTTGTCGTGAAATCAAAAACCACTACTCATTGAATCGATTCCAATCGAATCAGACTAGCAATTCGCCAAAAATGAACAAACTCGAAGTTATCATGAAATCAAAATTCATTTTCATTGGCTCGATTCCAATCGAATTAGACTAGCAATTCGCCAAAAATGAACAAACCTAAAGTTATCATGAAATCAAAAACCACTTTTCATTGGCTCGATTCCAATCGAATTAGACTAGCTATTCGAAAAAATGGACAAACCCGAAGTTATCATGAAATCAAAACCCTCTTTTCATTCGCTCGAGTCCAATCGAATTAGACTTGTAATTCGGCAAAAATGAACACACCCTTGGCTCGATTCCAATCGAATTAGACTAGCAACTCACAAAAAACGAACAAACCCAATGTTATCGTGAAATCAAAAACCACTTTTCATTGGATCGGTTCCAATCGAATTTGACAAGCAATTCGCCAAAAATGAACAAGCCCGAAGTTATCATGAAATCAAAATTCACTTTTCATTGCCTTGATTCCAATCGAATTAGACTAGCAATTCGCCAAAAACGAACAAACCCGAAGTTATCATGAACTCAAAAACCAATTTTCATTGGTTTGATTCCAATCGAATTAGACTAGCAATTCGCTAGAAACGAACAAAAACGAAGTTTTCACGAAATCAAAAAACCACTTCTCATTGGCTCGAATCCAATCAAATTACACTTGCAATTCGGCAAAAATGAACACACCCGAAGTAATTAAGAAATCAAAAACCACTTTTCATTCGGCCGATTCCAATCGAATTAGACTAGCAATTCGCAAAAAATGAACAAACCACAAGTTATCGTGAAATCAAAAACCACTTTTCATTGGCTCGATTCCAATCGAATTAGACTAGCTGTTCGCCAAAAACGAACAAACCCGAAGTCGTCATGAAATCGAAACCCTTTTTTCATTCGCTCGATTCCAAACGAATTAGAATTGTAATTCGGCAAAAATGAACACACCCGAAGTTATTAAGAAATCAAAAACCACTTTTCATTGGCTCGTTTCCATTCGAATTAGACTAGCAATTCGCCAAAAACGAACAAACCTGAAGTTATCATGAAATCAAAAACCACTTTTCATTGGCTCGATTCCAATCGAATTAGACTAGCTATTCGCCAAAAACGAACAAACCCGAAGTTATCATAAAATCAAAACCCTTTTTTCATCTGCTCGATTCCAATCGTATTAGACTTGTAATTCGGAAAAAATGAACACACCCGAAGTTATTAAGAAATCAAAAACTACCTTTCATTGGCTCGATTCCAATCGAATTAGTCTAGCAACTCACAAAAAATGACCAAACCCGATGTTATCGTGAAATCAAAAACCACTTTTCATTGGACCGATTCCGATCGAATTAGACTAGCAATTCGCAAAAAATGAACAAACCCAAAGTTATCGTGAAATCAAAATTCACTTTTCATTGCCTTGATTCCAATTCAATTAGACTAGCAATTCGTCAAAAATGAACAAACTTGAAGTTATCATGAAATCAAAAACCACTTTTCATTGACTTGATTCCAATCGAATTAGACTAGCAATTCGCCAAAAACGAACAAACCCGAAGTTATCATGAAATCAAAAATCACTTTTCATTGGCTCGATTCCAATCGAATTAGACTAGCTATTCGCCACAAATGAACAAACCTGAAGTTATCATGAAATCAAAACCTTCTTTTCATTGGCTCGAAACCAATCGAATTAGACTAGCAATTCGCAAAAAATGAACACACCCTAAGTTATTATGAAATCAAAAACCACTTTTCATTGGATCGATTCTAATCGAAATAGACTAGCAATTCGCCAAAAACGAACAAACCCGAAGTTATCATGAAATCAAAAATCACTTTTAATTTGCATGATTCCAATCGAATTAGACTAGCAATTCGCAAAAACGAGCAAACCTGAAATTATCATGAAATCAAAAATCACTTTTCATTGCCTCGATTCCGATTGAATTAGACTAGCAATTCATAAAAAATGAACAAACCCGAACTTATCATGAAATCAAAAACCACTCTTCATTGGCTCGATTCGAATCGAATTAGTCTAGTAATTCGCCAAAAATGAACAAACCCAAGGTTATCATGAAATGAAAAACCACTTTTCAGTGGCTTGATTCCAATCGAATTAGACTAGCTATTCGCCAAAAACGAACAAACCCGAAGTTACCATGAAATCAAAACCCTTTTTTCATTCGCTCGATTCCAATCGAATTAGACTTGTAATTCGGCAAAAATGAACACACCCGAAGTTATTAAGAAATCAAAAACTACTTTTCATTGGCTCAATTCCAAACGAATTAGACTAGCAATTCGCAATAAACGAACAAACCAGAAGTTATCGCGGAATCAAGAACCACTTTTTATTGGATAGATTCCAATCGAATTAGACTAGCAATTCGCCAAAAATGAACACTCACGAAGTTATCATGAAATCAAAGTTCACTTTTCATTGGCTTGATTCCAATCGAATTAGATTAGCAATTCGCCAAAAATGAATAAACCTGAAGTTATCATGAAATCTAAAACCACTTTTCATTGGCTTGATTCCAATCGACTTAGACTAGAAATTCGCCAAAAATGAACAAAAATGAACAAACCCGAAGTTATTATGAAATCAAAAACCAATTTTCATTGGCTGGATTCCAATCGAATTAGACTAGCTATTCGCCAAAAATGAAAAACCCGAAGTTATCATGAAATCAAAACTCTCTTTTCATTGGCTCGATTCCAATCGAATTAGACTTGCAATTCGGCAAAAATGAACACAGCCGAAGTTATTAAGAAATCAAAAACCACTTTTCATTGGCTCGATTCCAATCGAATTACACTTGCAATTCGCAAAAAACAAACAAAGCCGAAGTTTTCGTGAAATCAAAAACCACTTTTAATTGGATCGATTCCAATCGAATTAGACTAGCAATTCGCCAAAAATTAACAAACCCGAAGTTATCATGAAATCAAAATTCACTTTTCATTGGCTCGATTCCAATCGAATTAGACTAGCTATTCTCCAAAAATGAACAAACTTGAAGTTATCATGAAATCAAAAACCACTTTTCATTGGCTGGATTCCAATCGAATTAGACAAGCAATTCGCCAAAAATGAACAAAAACGAACAAACCCGAAGTTATCATGAAATCAAAAACCACTTTTCATTAGCTCGATATCAATCGAATTAGACTAGGTATTCGCCACAAATGAACAAACCCCGAAGTTATCATGAAATCAAAACCTTCTTTTCATTGGCTCGAATCCAATCGAATTAGACTTGCAATTCGGCAAAAATGAACACACCCGAAGTTATAAGAAATCAAAAAATCACTTTTACTTGGCTTAATTCCAATCGAATTAGACTAGCAATTCAAACCTGAAGTTATCATTAAATCAAAAATCACTTTTCATTGCCTCGATTCCGATCGAATTAGACTAGCAATTTGCAAAAAACGAACAGACCCGAACTTATCATGAAATCAAAAACCACTCTTCATTGGCTCAATTCGAATCGAATTAGTCTAGTAATTCGCCAAAATGAACAAACCCAAGGTTATCATGAAATTAAAATTCACTTTTCATTGGCTCGATTCCAATCAAATTAGACTAGCTATTCGCCAAAAACGAACAAACCCGAAGTTACCATGAAATCAAAACCCTCTTTTATTGGCTCGATTCCAATCGAATTAGACTTGTAATTCGGCAAAAATGAACACACCCGAAGTTATCATGAAATCAAAAATCACTTTTCATTGGCTTGATTCCAATCGAATTAGACTAGCTATTCGCCAAAAATGAACAAACCCGAAGTTATCATGAAATCAAAACTCTCTTTTCATTGGCTCGATTCCAATCGAATTACACTTGCAATTCGGCAAAAATGAACACACAAGAAGTTATTAAGAAATCAAAAACCACTTTTCATTGGCTCGATTCCAATCGAATTAGACTTGCAATTCGCAAAAAACGAACAAACCCGAAGTTATCTTGAAGTCAAAAACCACTTTTCATTGGATCGATTCCAATCGAATTCGACTAGCAATTCGCCAAAAATTAACAAACCCGAATTTATCATGAAATCGAAATTCACTTTTCATTGGATCGATTCTAATCGAATTAGACTAGCAATTCGCCAAAAATGAACAAACCCGAAGTTATCTTGAAATCAAAAATCACTTTTCATTGGCTTGATTCCGATCGAATTAGACTAGCAATTCGCCAAAAAGAACAAACCTAAAGTTATCATGAAATCGAAAACCACTTTTCATTGGCTTGATTACAATTGAATTAGACTAGCAATTCGCCAAAAATGAATAAAACCGAAGTTATCATGAAATCGAAAACCACTTTTCGTTCGCTCGATTCCAAATGAATTAGACTAGTAATTCTCTAAGAACGAACAAATCATAGGTTATCATGAAATCAAAAACCACGTTTCATTGGATCGATTCCAATCGAATTAGACTAGCAATTCGTCAAAAACGAACAAACCCAAAGATATTGTGAAACCAAAAATCACTTTTCTTAGGCTTGATTACAATCGAATAAGACTAGCAATTCCCAGAAATGAACAAACCCGAAGTCTTCACAAAATAAAAAAACCACTTTTCATTGGCTCGATTCCAATCGAATTAGACTAGCAATTCGCAAAAAAATGAACTAACCCGAAGTTATCATGAAATCAAAAATTACTTTTCATTGTCTCGATTCCAATCGAATTAGACTAGCATTTCGCCAAAAATGAACAAACCTGAAGTTATCCAGAAATCAAAAACCACTTTTCATTCTCTCGATTCTAAACGAATTAGACTAGCAATTCGCCAAGAAGGAACAAATCCTAAGTTATCATGAAATCGAAAACCACTATTCATTGGCTCGATTTCAATCGAATTGGACTAGCAATTCGCCAAAAATGAAAAACCCGAAGTTAGCATGAAATCAAAATCACTTTTCATTGGCTCGATTCCAATCGAATTATACTAGCAATTCACAAAAACGAACAAATCTGAAGTTGCCATGAAATCAAAAACCACTTTTCATTGGCTCAATTCCAATCAAATTAGACTAGCCATTGGCCAAAAATGAACAAACCCGAACTTATCATGAAATCAAAACCACTTTTCATTGGCTCTATTCCAATCGAATTAGGCTATCAATTATCCAAAAAATGAACAAACCCGAAGTTATCACGAAATCGAAAACCACTTTTCATTGGCTCGATTCCAATTGAATTAGATTTGCAATTCGCCAAAAATGAACACATCCAAAGTTATCAAGAAATCAAATCCACTTTTCATTGGCTTTATTCCAATCGAATTAGACTAGCAATTTGTAAAAAAATGGGCACACCCGAAGTTATCGTGAAATCAAAATCCACTTTTCATTGGCTCGATTCCAATCGAATTAGACTAGTAATTCGCCAAAAATGAACAAACCCCAAGTTATCATGAAATCAAAAGCCACATTTCATTGGCTCGATTCCAATCTAATCGGACGGGCAATTTGCCAAAAAATTAACAAACCCGAAGTTATCATGAAATCAAAACCACTTTTCATTGGCTTGATTCCAATCGAATTAGACTAGCAATTTGTCAAAAATGAAAAAACCCGAAGTTATCATGAAATCAAAACCCTCTATTCATTGGCTCGATTCCAACCGAATTAGACTAGCAATTTGCCAAAAACGAACAATTCCGAAGTTATCATGAAATCAAAGACTACATTTCATTGGATCGATTCCAATCGAATTAGACTAGCAATCCACCAAAAATGAGCAAACCCGAAGTTTTCATGAAAGCAAATATTACTTTTCATTGGCTTGATTCCAATCGAATTAGACTAGCAATTCGCCAGAAACGAACAAACCCGAAGTTTTCAAGAAATCAAAAAACCACTTTTCATTGGCTCTAATCCAATCAAATTAGACTAGCAATTCGCAAAAAAACTAACAAACCCGAAGTTATCATGAAATCAAAAATCGCTTTTCATTGGCTCGATTCCAATCGAACTAGACCATCAATTCGCTAAAAATGAACAAACTTGAAGTTAACATGAAATCTAAAACCACTTTACATTCGCTCGATTCAAAACGAATTAGACTAGCAATTCGCCAAGAACGAACAAATCGTAAGTTATCACGAAATCAAAAACCACTTTTCATTGGCTCGATTCCAATCGAATTAGGCTAGCATTCGCCAAAAATGAACAAATCCAAAGTTATCATGAAATCAAAGACTACATTTCATTGGATCGATTCCAATCGAATTAGACTAGCAATTCGCCAAGAATGAGCAAACCCGAAGTTTTCATGAAATCAAAAATTACGTTTCTTTGGCTTGATTCCAATCGAATTAAACTAGCAATTCGCCAGAAATGAACAAACCCGAAGTTTTCACGAAATCAAAAAATCACTTTTCATTGGCTCGATTCCAATCGAATTAGGCTAGCAATTCGCAAAAAAATTAACAAACCCGAAGTTATCATGAAATCAAAAATCACTTTTCAATGGCTTGATTCCAATCGAATTAGGCTAGCAATTCGCCAAAAACAAACAAACCTGAAGTTATCATGAAACAAAAAACCACTTTTCATTCGCTCGATTCCAATCTAATTACACTAGCAATTCACCAAAAATGAACAATCTTGAAGGTATCATGAAATCAAAAACCACTTTTCATTCGCTCGATTCGAAAAGAATTAGACTAGCAATTCGCCAAGACCGAACAAATCCTAAGTTATCATGAAATCGAAAACCACTTTTCGTTGGCTTGGTTCCAATCGAATTAGACTAGCAATTCGCCAAAAATGAACAAACTCGAAGTTATAATGAAATCAAAAATCACTTTTCATTGGTTCAATTCCAATCGAATTAGACTAGCTAATCACCAAAAACGAACAAACCCGAAGTTATCATGAAATTAAAAACCACTTTTCATTTGCGCGATTCCAATCAAATTAGACTAGCTATTCGCCAAAAACGAACAAACCGGAAGTTATCATGAAATCAAAACCCTCTTTTCATTTGTTCGATTCCAATCGAATTAGACTTATAATTTAGCAAAAATTAACACACCCGAAGTTATTAAGAAATCAAAATCCACTTTTCATTGGCTCGATTCCAATCGAATTAAACTAGCAATTCACAAAAAAATGAACAAACCCGAAGTTATCATGAAATCCAAAACCACTATTCTTTAGCTCGATTCCAACCGAATTAGACTAGAAATTCACCAATAATGAACAAACCCGAACTTATAATGAAATCAAAAATCACTTTTAATTGGCTTGAGTTTAATCGAATTAAACTAGCAATTTGCAAAAACAAACAAACCCAAAGTTATCATGAAATCAAAAACCACTCTTCATTGGCTCGATTCCAATCGAATTAGACTAGCAATTCGTCAAAAATGAACAAACCCGAAGTTAACATGAAATTAAAAACCACTTTTCATTGGTTCGATTCCAGTCGAATTAGACTAGCTATTTGCCAAAAATGAACAAACCCAAAGTTATCATGAAATCGAAACCCTCTTTGCATTGGCTCGTTTCCAGTCGAATTAGACAAGCTATTCGCCAAAAACGAACAAACCAGAAGGTATCATGAAATCGAAACCCTCTTTTCATTGGCTCGATTCCAATCGAATTAGACTTGCAATTCGCCAAAATAGAACACACCCAAAGTTATCAAGAAATCAAAAATCACTTTTCATTGGATCGATTCCAATTGAATTAGACTAGGGATTCACCAAAACGAACAAACTCGAAGTTATCACTGTAATACTCCGAAATTTTATGCTAGTTTAAATTTCTTTAAGATGGCGATTTAACTTTCAATACTATTTTTGGCCATAAAAAAAATGGGACACCACCTTTGTAGTAGTTAATGTTAGAGGTAGCTAATGACTACAAGCATGAGGTGTTAAATGTTGTGTTTACATGAAGTGATTATTAATTAGTCGAACTTTAAGTCAAGTATGAAATTGAATGTGGTCGATTATTTTGTTAGGACATCAATTGACCAAATGATTAAATTAATTTACGATCTACAATTTTTGGATATGTAAGTTGGATATAAGTTTAGATTTGGGATACATTTGTTAATGATGAAAGATAGAGGGTTGGATTATATTAGTTGGAAGATTAGAGATTTCCTTTGCAAATATAGATTTTTAGGCTACTAATTACCTATAATTAGCCCCACTTGTTATCCATCACCACCATACATTTGGATCATGGATTAAACAAGTGTAAAGTTATATAAAAAAAAAAGGGGGGGGGTCAAAGTCGGCCACCAAGTAAATAATAAAAAAAAATAA
>NW_019239588.1:356793-384920 GCF_002742605.1 Olea europaea var. sylvestris
AAAATTTTTATATTTTAACCTAGAAAACTACTTGAAATTATATTTCTAATGCCACAAATTTCATATGAAACGGAGTTGGGATGAATTTGATAAAATCTGCCGAAGTTTGCTGCCTCAACTAAACTTGACAGTGCCGAGGCCGTATTTACAATGTTTAAATTTCATGTTGGCATGCACTTTTATCGGCCATAAAGTTTGATAAAAATAAGTTTTTAACATGTAGTATTCCTATTTAAGAATATTTACATGTACCAAAGGTAAAAGTTATTATGTAAAGTACGTGGCCCTCGAAGCGTAAGTTCGGGGCGTCACAATCACGAAATCAAAAATCACATTTAATTGGCTTGAGTCCAATTGAATTAGACTAGCAATTCGCAAAACAAACAAACCCGAAGTTATCATGAAATCAAAAATCACTTTTCATTGGCTCGATTCCGATCGAATTAGACTAGCAATTTGCCAAAAATGAACAAACCCAAACTTATCATGAAATCACTTACCACTCTTCATTGGCTCGATTCCAATCGAATTAGACTCGTAATTGGCCAAAAATGAACAAACCCGAAGTTATCATGAAATGAAAAATCACTTTTCATTGGCTCGATTCCAATCGAATTAGACTAGCTATTCGCCAAAAACGATCAAACCCGAACTTATCATGAAATCAAAACCCTCTTTCCATTTGTTCGATTCCAATCGAATTAGACTTGTAATTCGCCAAAATAGAACACACCCGAAGTTATCAAGAAATCAAAAACCACTTTTCATTGGCTCGATTCCAATCGAATTAGACTAGCAATTTGCCAAAAATGAACAAACCCAAAGTTATCATGAAATCAAAAGCCACATTTCATTGGCTCGTTTCCAATCTAATCGGACTGGAAATTTGCCAAAAATTAACAAACCCGAAGTTATCATGAAATCAAAACCATTTTTCATTGGCTCAATTCCAATCGAATTAGACTAGCAATTCGTCAAAAATGAAAAAATCCGAAGTTATCATGAAATCAAAGCCTTCTATTCATTGGCTCAATTCCAACAGAATTAGACTAGCAATTCGCCAAAAACTAACAAATCCAAAGTTATCATGAAATCAAAGACTACATTTCATTGGATCGATTCCAATCGAATTAGACTATCAATTCGCCAAAAATGAGAAAACCCGAAGTTTTCATGAAATCAAAAATTACGTTTCATTGGCTTGATTCCAATCGAATTAGACTAGCAATTCGCCAGAAACGAACAAACCCAAAGTTTTCACGAAATCAAAGAACCACTTTTCATTGGCTCGATTCCAATCGAATTAGACTACCAATTCGCAAAAAAAGGAACAAACTTGAAGTTGTCAGAAAATCAAAAACCACTTTTCATTGGCTCGATTCCAATCGAATTAGACCATCAATTAGCTAAAAACGAACAAACCTGAAGTTATCATGAAATCAAAAACCACTTTACATTCACTCGATTCCAAACGATTTAGATGAGCAATTCGCAAAGAATGAACAAATCCTAAGTTATCATGAAATCGAAAACCACTTTTCATTGGCTCGATTCCAATCGAATTAGACTAGTAATTCGCTAAAAATGAACAAACGTGAAGTTATCATGAAATCAAAAATCACTTTTCATTGGATCGATTCCAATCGAATTAGACTAGCAATTCGCCAAAAATGAGCAAACCCGAAGTTTTCATGAAATCAAAAATTACTTTTCATTGGCTTGATTCCAATCAAATTAGACTAGCAATTCGCCAGAAATGAACAAACCCGAAGTTTTCACGAAATCAAAAAACCACTTTTCATTGGCTCGATTTCAATCGAATTAGACTAGCAATTCGCAAAAAAATGAACAAACTCGAAGTTATAATGAAATCAAAAACCACTTTTCATTGGCTCGATTCCAATCGAATTAGACCATCAATTCGCTAAAAACGAACAAACCTGAAGTTATCATGAAATCGAAAACCAATTTACATTCGCTCGATTCAAAACAAATTAGACTAGCAATTCGCCAAGATCGAACAAATCATAAGTTATCACGAAATCAAAAACCACTTTTCATTGGCTCGATTCCTATCAAATTAGACCATCAATTCGATAAAAATGAACAAACTTGAAGTTATCATGAAATCAAAAACCACTTTACATTCACTCGATTCCAAACGAATTAGACTAGCAATTCGCCAAGAACGAACAAATCCTAAGTTATCATGAAATCGAAAACCACTTTTCATTGGCTCGATTCCAATCGAATTAGACTAGTAATTCGCAAAAAATGAACAAACACGAAATTATCATGAAATCAAAAATCACTTTTCATTGGATCGATTCCAATAGAATTAGACTAGCAATTCGCTAAAAATGAGCAAACATGAAGTTTTCATGAAATCAAAAATTACTTTTCATTGGCTTGATTCCAATCGAATTAGACTAGCAATTCGCCAGAAACGAACAAACCCGAAGTTTTCACAAAATCAAAAAACCACTTTTCGTTGGCTCGATTCCAATCGAATTAGACTAGCAATTTGCAAAACAATGAACAAACTCGAAGTTATCATGAAATCAAAAACCACTTTTCATTGGCTCGATTCCAATCGAATTAGACCATCAATTTGCTAAAAACGAACAAACCTAAAGTTATCATGAAATCAAAAACTGCTTTACATTCGCTCGATTCAAAACAAATTAGACTAGCAATTAGCCATGAACGAACAAATCCTAAGTTATCACGATATCAGAAACCACTTTTCATTGGCTAGATTCCAACCGAATTAGACTAGCAATTCATCAAAAATGTACAAACCTAATGTTATCGTGAAGTCAAAAACCACTTTTCATTCGTTCGATTCCAATTGAATTAGACTAGCAATTCACAAAAAATGAACAAACCCGAAGTTATCAAGAAATCAAAAATCACTTTTCAATGGCTTGATTCCAATCGAATTAGGCTAGCAAATCGCCAAAAACGAACAAACCTGAAGTTATCATGAAATAAAAAAAACCACTTTTCATTCGCTCGATTCCAATCGAACTAGACTAGCAATTCGCCTAAAATGAACAAACTTGAAGGTATCTTGAAATCAAAACCCACTTTTCATTCGCTCGATTCCAAACGAATTAGACTAGTAATTTGCGATGAACGAACAAACCCGAAGTTATCATGAAATCAAAAATCACTTTTCATTGGCTCGATTCCGATCGAATTAGACTAGCAATTCGCCAAAAATGAACAAGCCCGAACTTATCATAAAATCAAAAACCACTCTTCATTGGCTCGATTTCAATCGAATTAGACTAGCAATTCGCCAAAAAATGAACAAAGCCGAAGTTATCATGAAATAAAAAATCACTTTTCATTGGCTTGATTCCGATCGAACTAAACTAGCAATTCGCCAAAAACGAACAAACCCGAACGTATCATGAAATCACTTACCACTCTTCATTGGCTCGATTCCAATCGAATTAGACTCACAATTCGCCAAAAATGAACAAACTCGAAGTTATCATGAAATCAAAAGCTACATTTCATTGGCTCGTTTCCAATCTAATCGGACTGGCAATTTGCCAAAAATTGACAAACCCGAAGTTATCATGAAATCAAAACCATTTTTCATTGGCTCGATTCCAATCGAATTAGACTAGCAATTCGTCAAAAATGAAAAAAACCCGAGGTTATCATGAAATCAAAGCCACTATTCATTGGCTCGATTCCAACCGAATTAGACTAGTAATTCACCAAAAACTAACAAATCCAAAGTTATCATGAAATCAAAGACTACATTTCATTGGATCGATTCCAATCGAATTAGACTATCAATTCGCCAAAAATGAGCAAACCCGAAGTTTTCATGAAATCAAAAATTACGTTTCATTGGCTTGATTCCAATCGAATTAGACTAGCAATTCGCCAGAAAGGAACAAGCCCAAAGTTTTCATGAAATCAAAAAACCACTTTTCATTGGCTCGATTCCAATTGAATTAGACTAGCAATTCGCAAAAAAAAGAACAAACTCGAAGTTATCATGAAATCAAAAACCACTTTTCATTGGCTCGATTCCAATCGAATTAGACCATCAATTCGCTAAAAACGAACAAACCTGAAGTTATCATGAAATCAAAAACCACTTTACATGCACTCGATTCCAAACGAATTAGACTAGCAATTCGCCAAGAACGAACAAATCCTAAGTTATCATGAAATCGAAAACCACTTTTCATTGGCTCGATTCCAATCGAATTAGACTAGTAATTCGCTAAAAATGAACAAAGACGAAGTTATCATGAAATCAAAAATCACTTTTCATTGGATCGATTCCAGTAGAATTAGACTAGCAATTCGCCAAAAATGATCAAACTCGAAGTTTTCATGAAATCAAAAATTACTTTTCACTGGCTTGATTCCAATCGAATTAGACTAACAATTCGCCAGAAACGAACAGACCCGAAGTTTTCACGAAATCAATAAACCACTTTTCATTGGATCGATTCCAATCAAATTAGACTAGCAATTCGCAAAAAAATGAACAAACCCGAAGTTATCATGAAATCAAAAATCACTTTTCATTGGCTCGATTCCAGTCGAATTAGACAAGCAATTCGCAAAAATAAGAACAAACTCGAAGTTATCATGAAATCAAAAACCACTTTTCACTGGCTCAATTCCAATCGAATTAGACCATCAATTCGCTAAAAACGAACAAACCTGAAGTTTTCATGAAATCAAAAACTGCTTTACATTTGCTCGATTCAAAACAAATTAGACTAGCAATTCGCTAAGAACGAACAAATCCTAAGTTATCATGAAATCATAAACCACTTTTCATTGGCTCGATTCCAATTGAATTAGACTAGCAATTCGCCAAAAATGAACAAACTTGAAGTTATCATGAAATCAAAAACCACTTTTCATTCGTTCGATTCCAATCGAATTAGACTAGCAATTCGCTAAAAATGAACAAACCCAATGTTATCATGAAATCAAAAATCACTTATCAATGGCTCGATTCCAATCGAATTAGGCTAGCAATTCGCCAAAAATGAACAAACCTGAAGTTATCATGAAATAAAAAAACCACATTTCATTCGGTCGATTCCAATCGAATTAGACTAGCAATTCGCCAAAAATGAAGAAACTTGAAGGTATCTTGAAATCAAAACCCTCTATTCATTCGCTCAATTCCAAACGAATTGGACTAGCAATTCTCCAGGAACGAACAAATCCTAAGTTATCATGAAATAAAAAATCACTTTTCATTGGCTCGATTCCAATCGGATTAGACGAGTTATTCGCTAAAAACAAACAAACCCGAAGTTATCATGAAATCAAAAATCACTTTTCAGTGGCTTGATTCCAATCGAATTAGGCCAGCTGTTCGCCAAAAATTGAAAAACCTTAAGTTATCATGAAATAAAAAAACCCACTTTTCATTTGCTCGATTCCAATCGAATTAGACTAGCAATTCGCCAAAAATGAACAAACTTGAAGGTATCTTGAAATCAAAAACCACTTTTCATTCACTTGATTCACAAACGAATTAGACTAGCAATTTGCGAAGAATGAACAAACCCGAAGTTATCATGAAATCAAAAACCACTCTTCATTGGCTCGATTCCAATCGAATTAGACTAGCAATTCACCAAAAATGAACAAACCCGAAGTTATCATGAAATCAAAAATCACTTTTCATTGCCTCGATTCCGATCGAATTAGACTAGCAATTCGCCAAAAACGAACAAACCCGAACGTATCATGAAATGACTTACCACTCTTCATTGGCTCCATTCCAATCGAATTAGACTCGCAATTCGTCAAAAATGAACAAACCCGAAGTTACCATGAAATCAAAAGCTACATTTCATTGGCTCGTTTCCAATCTAATCGGACTGGTAATTTGCCAAAAATTAACAAACCCAAAGTTATCATGAAATCAAGACCATTTTCATTGGCTCGATTCGAATCGAATTAGACTGGCTATTCGTCAAAAACGAAAAAGCACGAGGTTATCATGAAATCAAAGCCCTCTATTCATTGGCTCGATTCCAACCGAATTAGACTAGCAATTCCCCAAAAACTAACAAATCCGAAGTTATCATGAAATCAAAGACCACATTTCATTGGATCGATTCCAATCGAATTAGACTATCAATTCGCCAAAAATGAGCAAACCCGAAGTTTTCATGAAATCAAAAATTACGTTTCATTGGCTTGATTCCAAACAAATTAGACTAGCAATTTGCCAGAAAAGAACAAACCCAAAGTTTTCACGAAATCAAAAAACCACTTTTCATTGGCTCGATTCCAATTGAATTAGACTAGCAATTCGCAAAAATAAGAACAAACTCGAAGTTATCATGAAATCAAAAACCACTTTTCATTGGCTCGATTCCAATCGAATTAGACCATCAATTCGCTAAAAACGAACAAACCTGAAGTTATCATGAAATCAAAAACCGCTTTACATTCGCTCGATTCAAAACAAATTAGACTAGCAATTCGCCAAGAGCGAACAAATCCTAAGTTATCACGAAATCAAAAACCACTTTTCATTGGCTTGATTCCAATCGAATTAGACCATCAATTCGCTAAAAACGAACAAACTTGAAGATGTCATGAAATCAAAAACCACTTTACATTCACTCGATTCCAAACGAATTAGACTAGCAATTCGCCAATAACGAACAAATCCTACGTTATCATGAAATCGAAAACCACTTTTCATTGGCTCGATTCCAATCGAATTGGACTAGTAATTCGGTAAAAATGAACAAACTGAAGTTATCATGAAATCAAAAATCACTTTTCATTAGATCGATTCCAATAGAATTAGACTAGCAATTAGCCAAAAATGAGCAAACATGAAGTTTTCGTGAAATCAAAAATTACTTTTCACTGGCTTGATTCCAATCGAATTACACTAGCAATTCGCCAGAAACGAACAAACCCAAAGTTTTCATAAAATCAAAAAACCACTTTTCATTGGCTCGATTCCAATCGAATTACTCTAGCAATTTGCAAAAAAATGAACAAACCCGAAGTTATCATGAAATCAAAAACCACTTTTCATTGGCTCGATTCCAATCGAATTAGACCATCAATTCGCTAAAAACAAACAAACCTGAAGTTATCATGAAATCAAAAACCGCTTTACATTTGCTCGATTCAAAACAAATTAGACTAGCAATTCGCCAAGAACGAACAAATCCTAAGTTATCACGAAATCAAAAACCACTTTTCATTGGCTCGATTCCAATCGAATTAGACTAGCAATTCGCCAAAAATGAACAAACCTGAAGTTATCATGAAATAAAAAAACCACTTTTCATTCGCTCGATTCTAATCGAATTAGACTAGTAATTCGCCAAAAATGAACAAACTTGAAGGTATCTTAAAATCAAAACCCACTTTTCATTCGCTCGATTCCAAACGAATTAGACTAGCAATTTGCGAAGAACGAACAAACCCGAAGTTATCATGAAATCAAAAATCACTTTTCATCGGCTCGATTCTGATCAAATTAGACTAGCAATTCGCCAAAAACGAACAAACCTGAACTTATCATGAAACCAAAAACCTCTCTTCATTGGCTCGATTCCAATCGAATTAGACTAGCAATTCACCAAAAATGAACAAACCCGAAGTTATCATGAAATCAAAAATCAGTTTTCATTGGCTCGATTCCTATCGAATTAGACTAGCAATTCGCCAAAAACGAACAAACCCGAACGTATCATGAAATCACTTACCACTCTTCATTGGCTCCATTCCAATCGAATTAGACTCGCAATTCGTCAAAAATGAACAAACCCGAAGTTGTCATGAAATCAAAAGCCACATTTCATTGGCTTGTTTCCAATCTAATCGGACTGGCAATTTGCCAAAAATTGACAAACCCGAAGTTATCATGAAATCAAAACTATTTTTCATTAGCTCAATTCCAATCGAATTAGACTAGCAATTCGTCAAAAACGAAAAAACCCGAGGTTATCATGAAATCAAAGCCCTCTATTCATTAGCTCGATTCCAACCGAATTAGACTAGTAATTCGCCAAAAACTAACAAATCCTAAGTTATCATGAAATCAAAGACTACATTTCATTGGATCGAATCCAATCAAATTAGTCTATCAATTCGCCAAATTGACAAACCCGAAGTTTTCATGAAATCAAAAATTACGTTTTATTGGCTTGATTCCAATCGAATTAGACTAGCAATTTGCCAGAAACAAACAAGCCCGAAGTTTTCACGAAATCAAAAAACCACTTTTCATTGGCTCGATTCCAATTGAATTAGACTAGCAATTCGTAAAAATAAGAACAAACTCGAAGTTATCATGAAATCAAAAACCACTTTTCATTGGCTCGATTCCAATCGAATTAGACCATCAATTCGCTAAAAACGAACAAACATGAAGTTATCAAGAAATCAAAAACCACTTTGCATTCACTCGATTCCAAACGAATTAGACTAGCAATTCGCCAAGAACAAACAAATCCTAAATTATCATGAAATCGAAAACCACTTTTCATTGGCTGGATTCCAATCGAATTAGACTACTAATTCGCTAAAAATGAACAAACACGAAGTTATCATGAAATCAAAAATCACTTTTCATTGGATCGATTCCAATAGAATTAGACTAGCAATTCGCCAAAAATGAGCAAACCCGAAGTTTTCACGAAATCAAAAATTACTTTTCATTGGCTCGATTCCAATCAAATTAGACTAACAATTTGCAAAAAAATGAACAAACCTTAAATTATCATGAAATAAAAAAACCACTTTTCAGTCGCTCGATTCCAATCGAATTAGACTAGTAATTCGCCAAATATGAACAAACTTGAAGGTATCTTGAAATCAAAAACCACTTTTCATTCGCTCGATTCCAAACGAATTAGACTAGCAATTCGTGAAGAACGAACAAACCCGAAGTTATCATAAAATCAAAAATCACTTTTCATTGGCTCGATTCCGATCGAATTAGACTAGCAATTCACCAAAAATGAACAAACCCGTTTCAAATACCAACACCCTTGTTTGCTTCTCTAGTAGTTTCATTTTTCCCTCTACTGTTGGTTTAGTTTGAAAAGGATTTTGAGAATCCTCTTCTTCTTCGACTTTCTTAGCCCAACTCATTCTTCTCACTTTTTTGAATAAACTCTCTTGTGAGGAAATCTGCCAAGAAGTTTGATTTTCCTTGAATATATAGAATTTCGAAATCAAAACAGGATAAAATTGCCTGCCACCTTGCAAAGATTTGTTTGGAAACAAGATTTTTTACATCTTTTTGTAAAACATCTTTTGAAGCTTTGCAATCGGTTTTCAAAAATTTGTCTCAAAAAATTTGATTTGATCAAAATAAGTTGAGAGCAGACAGACTGAAGAACAATATTTGTAAAATTATTTTGAATCAAACATCTTTCTTGATCTGCCTCTAGATGATTATCTTCTTTACATTTTTTTTAATTATCAAAAAAAAGATTGATGATTTTAATTAACTTTTCTTCGAAAAGTTGATCTGGAAATGAACTTGTCAATCAATTATGTCATTAAATTACACAATAAAAACAGTAAAATAGGATAAATAAGGTTCTTACAACCACAAATTTCTTTATCATTTACAGGGCTAACCGTAAATGATAAAGAAATTTGTGGTTGTAAGAACCTTATTTATCCTAATTTGATCAAATCATCTTGAAATTTGATTCAAAATAAATTTTTTATTGATCAAATCATCTTGAAATTTTGAGATACAGAGAACTATTGAAAGAATCTCTTTTTTGATAGTTGAATTAATCCAAATAACAAGCAAAATTTCAGTTGATGGCAATCAATTATGTCATTAACCAGTAAAATAGGATAAATAAGGTTCTTACCAAGCCTACAAATGGGACCACCCAACGGGACCACCTAACACGGCTGACCAACCTTTACAGGGCAGATCAAGAAAGATGTTTGGGTGGTCCCGTTTGTAGGCTTGGTAAGAACATTATTTATCCTATTTTACTGTTTTTACAATAGGTACTGTTCAAAATAGGTGAGTCTGGTTTAAACCTGGATGTTTGCTGAATAGACGTTGGTTAGCCCTGTAAACGTTGGTCAGCCGTGTTAGGTGGTCCCGTTGGGTGGTCCCGTTTGTGGGCTTGGTAAGGACCACCTAACACAGTTCTATTTTTAGATAAATAAAATATATCTCTAGACCTAGATCTCCTTAGCCAATTAGAAACCAAAGACATAATTGAAGAAATGAAATCAAAATAAAATTACACAATAAAAACAGTAAAATAGGATAAATAAGGTTCTTACCAAGCCTACAAACGGGACCACCCAACGGGACCACCTAACAATTTGTGGTTACCTTATCAACTGCAGCATCTTGAAATATTGAAGAGCTCAAGATCTCCATTCGAGACAGAGCGAATTAAGCAAGAAGAAGTTTTACTTTTCTTTATAATTTGTTCTCTCAAATACTTTTCAATTATCATTGTAATATTTAAAAATCGGAGATGACGAAGATGGTTTTGAAATCAAAATAAAATTAATCCAAATAACAAGCAAAATTTCAGTTGATGGCAATCAATTATGTCATTAACCAGTAAAATAGGATAAATAAGGTTCTTACCAAGCCTACAAACGGGACCACCCAACGGGACCACCTAACACGGCTGACCAACGTTTACAGGGCTAACCAACGTCTATTCAGCAGACATCCAGGTTTAGACCAGACTCACCTATTTTGAACAGTAACTATTGTATAAGAAGATTCTGATTTTATTCCAAAATTTTATCCTCGTCCTTCATTTCCAGATCAACTTTTCGAAGAAAAGTTACCTGCTCAAAGATCATACGATGGTTCTTCCGGTGTGGAATGGAATATTGATGGTCTTACTGAACAACAAATCATCAATCTTTTTTTAACAAATAGTCAGGAATACCACCACCCTTGTTTGCTTCTCTAGTAGTTTCATTTTTCCCTCTACTGTTGGTTTTCTTTTTAATTATTTTTTTTTTATTTTTAATTATCTTCTTTTTTTTTATCTCATTGATGATTTTTTTAATTATCAAAGAAAACTTCAAAATGACTACATGGACCCAGTTTTCTTGATGAACTTAGAAAATTTAGGGTCTACAAATCAAGAGAGATTTTGATTAATCCTATCAATGATATCAAAAAAAAGAATTTACTGTGAGTTTATCTTTACATTTTTTTTAATTATCAAAAAAAAGATTGATGATTTGTTGGACATCCAGGGTGTTGATAATACTTATTACCAAACTTATCAACACCAACAAGTGTTGCCCCTATGTTGTGAATCTTGGTTTGCCTGAATTTGAAATCCAAAACCACTCTTCATTGGCTCGATTCCAATCGAATTAGACTAGCAATTCGCCAAAAATGAACAAACCCGAAGTTATCATGAAATCAAAAATCACTTTTCATTGGCTCGATTCCGATCGAATTAGACTAGCAATTCGCCAAAAATGAACAAACCCGAATGTATCATGAAATCACATACCACTCTTCATTGGCTCGATTCCAATCGAATTAGACTCGCAATTCGCCAAAAATGAACAAACCCGAAGTTATCATGAAATGAAAAACCACTTTTCATTGGCTCGATTCCAATCGAATTAGACTAGCTATTCGCAAAAAAACGATCAAACCCGAAGTTATCATGAAATCAAAACCCTCTTTCATTTGTGCGATTCCAATCGAATTAGACTTGTAATTCGCCAAAATAGAACACACCCGAAGTTATCAAGAAATCAAAAACCACTTTTCATTGGCTCGATCCCAATCGAATTAGACTAGAAATTCATCAAAAACGAACAAACCCGAAGTTATCATGAAATCAAAAGCCACATTTCATTGGCTCGTTTCCAATCTAATAGGACTGGAAATTTGCCAAAAATTAACAAACCCGAAGTTATCATGAAATCAAAACCATTTTTCATTGGCTCGATTCCAATCGAATTAGACTAGCTATTCGTCAAAAATGAAAAAATCCGAGGTTATCATGAAATCAAAGCCCTCTATTCATTGGCTCGATTCCAACCGAATTAGACTAGTAATTCGCCAAAAACTAACAAATCCGAAGTTATCATGAAATCAAAGACTACATTTCATTGGATCGATTCCAATCGAATTAGACAATCAATTCGCCAAAAATGAGCAAACCTGAAGTTTTCATGAATTCAAAAATTACGCTTTGTTGGCTTGATTCCAATCGAATTAGACTAGCAATTCGCCAGAAACGAACAAACCCGAAGTTTTCACGAAATCAAAAAACCACTTTTCATTGGCTCGATTCCAATCGAATTAGACTAGCAATTCGCCAAAAAAAGAACAAATTCGAAGTTATCATGAAATCAAAAACCACTTTTCTTTGGCTCGATTCCAATCGAATTAGACCATCAATTCGCTAAAAATGAACAAACCTGAAGTTATCATGAAATCAAAAACCACTTTACATTTACTCGATTCCAAACGAATTAGACTAGCAATTCGCCAAGAATGAACGAGTCCTAAGTTATCATGAAATCGAAAACCACTTTTCATTGGCTCGATTCCAATCGAATTACACTAGTAATTCGCTAAAAATGAACAAACATGAAGTTATCGTGAAATCAAAAATCACTTTTCATTGGATCGATTCCAATAGAATTAGACTAGCAATTCGCCAAAAATGAGCAAACCCGAAGTTTTTATGAAATCAAAAATTACTTTTCATTGGCTTGATTCCAATCGAATTAGACTAGCAAGTCGCCTGAAACGAACAAACCCGAAGTTTTCACGAAATCCAAAAACCACTTTTCATTGGCTCATCAAATTAGACTAGCAATTCGCAAAAAAATGAACAAACCCCGAAGTTATCATGAAATCAAAAACGACTTTTCATTGGCTCGATTCCAATCGAATTAGACCATCAATTCGCTAAAAATGAACAAACCAGAAATTATCATAAAATCAAAAACCGCTTTACATTCGCTCGATTCAAAACAATTTAGACTAGCAATTCGCCAAGAACGAACAAATCCTAAGTTATCACGAAATCAAAAACCACTTTTCATTGGCTCGATTCCAATTGAATTAGACTAGCAATTCGCCAATAATGAACAAACCTGAAGTTATCATGGAATAAAAAACCACTTTTCATTCGTTTGATTCCAATCGAATTAGACTACCGATTCGCTAAAAATGAACAAACCCGAAGTTATCATGAAATCAAAAATCACTTTTCAATGGCTTGATTCCAATCGAATTAGGCTAGCAATTTGCCAAAAACGAACAAACCTGAAGTTATCATGAAATAAAAAAAAAACCACTTTTCATTCGCTCGATTCCAATCGAATTAGACTAGCAATTCGCCAAAAATGAACCAACTTGAAGGTATCTAGAAATCAAAACCCACTTTTCATTTCCTCGATTCCAAATGAATTAGACTAGCAATTCGCCAAGAGCGAACAAATCCTAAGTTATCATGAAATCGAAAACCTCTTTTCATTGGCTTGGTTCCAATCGAATTAGACTAGTAATTCGCCAAAAATGAACAAACTCGAATTTATCATGAAATCAAAAATTACTTTTCATTGGCTCAATTCCAATCGGATTGGACTAGTTATTCGCTAAAAACGAACAAACTCGAAGTTATCATGAAATCAAAAATCACTTTTCAATGGGTTGATTCCAATCGAATTAGGCTAGCAATTCGCCTAAAACGAACAAACCTTAAGTTATCAAGAAATAAAAAAACCACTTTTCATTCATTCGATTCCAATCGAATTAGGCTAGCAATTCGCCAAAAACGAACAAACCTTAAGTTATCAAGAAATAAAAAAACCACTTTTCTTTCGCTCGATTCCAATCAAATTAGACTAGCAATTCGCCAAAAATGAACAAACTTGAAGGTATCTTGAAATCAAAAACCACTTTTCATTCGCTCGATTCCAAACGAATTAGACTAGCAATTCGTGAAGAACGAACAAACCCCAAGTTATCATGAAATCAAAAATCACTTTTCATTGGATCGATACCAATCGAATTAGACTAGCAATTCGTCAAAAATGAACAAACCCGAACTTATCATGAAATCAAAAATCACTCTTCATTGGCTCGATTCCAATCGAATTAGACTAGCAAATCGCCAAAAATGAACAAACCCAAAGTTATCATGAAATTAAAAACCACTTTTCATTGGCTCGATTCCAACCAAATTAGACTAGCTATTCGCCAAAAACGAACAAACACAAAGTTACCATGAAATCAAAACCCACTTTTCATTGGCATGATTCCAATCGAATTAGACTTGCAATTCGCCAAAATAGAACACACCCGAAGTTATCAAGAAATCAAAATCACTTTTCATTGGATCAACTCCATTCGACTTAGACTAGCGATTCGCCAAAAATGAACAAACTCGAAGTTATCATGAAATCAAAAATCACTTTTAATTGGCTTGAGTCCAATCGAATTAGACTAGCAATTCGCAAAAACAAACAAACCTGAAGTTATCATGAAACCACAAACCACTTTTCATTGGCTCGATTCCAATCGAATTAGACTAGCAATTCGCCAAAAACGAACAAACCCGAAGTTATCATGAACTCAAAAACCAATTTTCTTTGGCTCGAATCCAATCGAATTAGACTAGCAATTCGTTAGAAATGAACAAACCCGAAGTTTTCACGAAATCAAAAAACAACTTTTCATTGGCTCGATTCCAATTGAATTAGACTAGCAATTCGCAAAAAAAGAACAAACCCGAAGTTATCATGAAATCAAAAACTACTATTCATTGGCTCGATTCCAACCAAATTAGACTAGCAATCCGTAAAAAATGACCCAAACTTATCATGAAATCAAAAACCACTCTTCATTGGGTCAATTCCAATCGAATTAGACTAGCAATTCGCCAAAAATGAACAAACCCGAAGTTATCAAGAAATTAAAAACCACTTTTCATTGGCTCGATTCCAGTCGAATTAGATTGGCTGTTTGCTAAAAATGAACAAACCCGATATTATCATGAAATCAAAACCCTCTTTTCATTTGTTCAATTCCAATTGAATTAGACTTATCATCCGGTAAAAATGAACACACCCGAAGTTATTAAGAAATCGAAAACCACTTTTCATTGGCTCGATTCCAATCGAATTAGACTAGCAATTCACCAAAAATGAACAAACCCAAAGTTATCAAGAAATCAAAAGCAACATTTCATTGGCTCGATTGTAGTCTAATCGGACTGGCAATTTTCCAAAAATTAACAAACCCAAAGTTATCATGAAATCAAAACCGTTTTTCATTGGCTCGATTCTAATCGAATTAGACTAGTAATTCGCAAAAAATGAACAAACTCGAAGTTATCATGAAATCAAAAATCACTTTTCATTGGCTCGATTCCAATCAATTTAGACTAGTAATTCACCAAAAACGAACAAACCTGAAGTTGTCATGAAATCAAAATCCACTTTTCATTGGCTCGAGTTCGATTGAATTAGACTAACAATTCGCCATAAATGAACAAACCGAACTTATCATGAAATCAAAAACTACTTTTCATTGGCTCGATTCCAATCGAATTAGACTCACGATTCGCCAAAAATGAACAAACCCGAAGTTATCATGAAATCAAAATCCACTTTTCATTGGCTTGATTCCAATCGAAATAGACTTGCAATTCGCCAAAAACGAACACATCCGAAGTTATTAAGAAATCAAAAACCACTTTTCATAGGCTCGATTCCAATCGAATTAGACCATCAATTCGCTAAAAATGAACAAACCTGAAGTTATCATGAAATCAAAAATCACTTTACATTTGCTCGACTCAAAACGAATTAGACTAGCAATTCGCGAAGAACGAACAATTCCTAAGTTATCAAAAAATCAAAAACCACTTTTCTTTCGCTCGATTCCAATCAAATTAGACTAGCAATTCGTAAAAAATGAACAAACTTGAATTTATGAAGAAATCAAAAATCACTTTTCATTGGCTCGATTCCAATCGAATTAGACTAGCAATTCTTCAAAAATGAACAAACCCGAAGTTATCATGAAATCAAAAACAACTTTTCATTGGCTCGACTTCAATTGAATTAGACTTGCAATTCGAAAAAAAATGAACAAACACAACGTTATCATAAAACCAAAAAGCACTTTTCAATGGACCGATTAGAATCTAATTAGACTAGCAATTTGCCAAAAATTAACAAACCCGAACTTATCATGAAATCAAAAACCACTCTTCATTGGCTCGATTCCAATCGAATTAGACTAGCAATTCGCCAAAAATGAACAAATCCGAAGTTATCATAAAATTAAAAATCACTTTTCATTGGCTTGATTCCAATCGAACTAGACCAGCGATTCGCCAAAAATGAACAAAGCCGAAGTTATCATGAAATCAAAACCCTCTTTTCATTTGTTCGATTCCAATCGAATTAGACTTGTAATTCGGCAAAAATGAACACAACCGAAGTTATTATGAAATCAACAACCACTTTTCATTGGCTCGATTCCAATCGAATTAGACTAGCGATTCGCCAAAAACGAACAAACCCGAAGTTATCATTAAATCAAAAGCCACATTTCATTGGCTCGATTCCAATCTAATTGGAATGGCAATTTTCCAAAAATTAACAAACCCAAAGTAATCATGAAATCAAAACCATCTTTGATTGGCTCGATTCCAATCGAATTAGACTAGCAATTCGTCAAAAACGAAAAAACCCGAAGTTATCATGATATCAAAACCCTCTATTCATTGGCTCGATTCCAACCTAATTAGACTAGCAATTTGCCAAAAACGAACAAACACGAAGTTATAATGAAATCAAAAATCACTTTTCATTGGATCGATTCCAATAGAATTAGACTAGCAATTCGCCAAAAATGAGCAAACCCAAAGTTTTCATGAAATCAAAAATTACGTTTCATTGGCTTGATTCCAATCGAATCAGACTAGCAATTCGCCAGAAATGAACAAACCCGAAGTTTTCACGAAAACAAAAAACCACTTTTCATTAGCTTGATTCCAGTTGAATTAGACTAGCAATTCGCAAAAAAATGAACAAACCCGAAGTTATCATGAAATCAAAAACCACTTTTCACTGGCTCGATTCCAATCGAATTAGACCATCAATTCACTAAAAACGAACAAACCTGAAGTTGTCATGAAATCACAAACCACTTTACATTCGCTCGATGCAAAACGAATTAGACTAGCAATTCACCAAGAACGAAAAAAATCCTAAGTTATCACGAATTCAAAAACCACTTTTCATTGGCTCGATTCCAATCGAATTAGACTAGCATTTGGCCAAAAATGAACAAACCTGAAGTTATCATGAAATCAAAAACTGTTTTTCATTCACTCGATTCCAAACGAATTAGACTAGCAATTCGCCAAGAAAGAATAAATCCTAAGTTATCATGAAATCGAAGACCACTTTTCATTGGCTCGATTCCAATCGAATTAGACTAGTAATTCGCTAAAAATAAACAAAATCGAAGTTATCATGAAATCAAAAATCACTTTTCATTGGCTCGATTCAAATCGAATTAGACTAGTAATTCACCAAAAATGAACAAACTGGAAGTTGTGATGAAATAAAAAATCACGTTTCATTGGCTCGAGTCCGATCGAAATAGACCAGCAATTCGCTAAAAATGAACAAACCCGAACTTATCATGAAATCAAAAACCACTCTTCATTGGCTTGATTCCAATCGAATTAGACTAGCGATTCGCCAAAAATGAACAAACCCGAAGTTATCATAAAATCAAAACCTTCTTTTCATTGGCTCGATTCCAATCGAATTAGACTTGCAATTCGTCAAAATGGAACACTCTTGAAGTTATCAAGAAATCAAAAACCACTTTTCATTGGCTCGATTCCAATCGAATTAGACTAGCATTTCGTAAAAAATGAACAAACCCGACGTTATCATGAATCAAAAAGCACTTTTCAATGGACCGATTCCAATCGAATTAGACTAGCAATTCGCCAAAAACGAACAAACCCGAAGTTATCATGAAATCAAAATCACTTTTCATTGGCTCAATTCCGATTGAATTAGACTAGCTGTTCGCCAAAAACGAACAAACCCGAACTTATCATGAAATCAAAATTCACTTTTCAATGGCTCGATTCCAATCGAATTAGACTAGCGATTTGCCAAAAATGAACAAACCCGAAGTTATCATGAAATCAAAAATCACTTTTCATTGGCTCGATTCCTATCGAATTAGACCATCAATTCGCTAAAAACGAACAAACCTAAAGTTATCATGAAATCAAAAACCACTTTACATTCGCTCGATTCAAAACAAATTAGACTAGCAATTCGCCAAGAACGAACAAATCCTAAGTTATCACGAAATCAAAAACAACTTTTCATTGGCTCGATTCCAATCGAATTAGACTAGCAATTCGCCAAAAATGAACAAACCTGAAGATATCATGAAATCAAAAACCACTTTTCATTCGTTCGATTCCAGTCGAATTAGACTAGCAATTCGCTAAAAATGAACAAACGCGAAGTTATCAAGAAATCAAAAATCACTTTTCAATGGCTTGATTCCAATCGAATTAGGCTAGCAATTCGTCAAAAGTGAACAAACCTGAAGTTATCATGAAATAAAAAAAACCACTTTTCATTCGCTCGATTCCAATCGAATTAGACTAGCAATTCGCCAAAAATGAACAAACTTGAAGGTATCTTGAAATCAAAACCCACTTTTCATTCGCTCGATTCCAAACGAATTGGACTAGCAATTCGCCAAGAACGAACAAATCCTAAGTTATCATGAAATCGAAAGCCACTTTTCATTGGCTTGGTTCCAATCAAATTAGACTAGTAATTCGCCAAAAATGAACAAACTCGAAGCTATCATGAAATAAAAAATCACTTTTCATTGGCTCGATTCCAATTGGATTAGACTAGCTACTCGCCAAAAATGAACAAACCCGAAGTTATCATGAAAACAGAACCCTCTTTTCATTGGCTCGATTCCAATCAAATTAGACTTGCAATTCGCTAAAATAGAACCCACTCGAAGTTATCAAGAAATCAAAAACCGCTTTCCATTGGATCGATTCCAATCGAATTAGACTAGCAATTCACCAAAAACGAACAAACCCGAAGTTATCATGAAATCAAAAATCACTTTTCATTGGCTCGATTCCAATCGGATTAGATTAGCAATTCGCCAAAAATGACCACACCCGAAGTTATTAAGAAATCAAAAACCACATTTTATCGGCTCGATTCCAATCGAATTAGACTAGCAATTCGCAAAAAATGAACAAACCAGAAGTTATCATGAAATCAAAAACTACTTTTCATTGGATCGATTCCAATCAAATTAGACTAGCAATTCAACAAAAATGAATAAACTCGAAGTTCTCATGGAATCAAAAATCACTTTTCATTGGCTCGATTCCAATTGAATTAGACTAGTAATTCACCAAAAACGAACAAACCTGAAGTTGTCATGAAATCAAAATCCACTTTTCATTGGCTCAAGTCCGATCAAATTAGACTAGTAATTCGCCAAAAATGAACAAACCGAACTTATCATGAAATCAAAAACCACTTTTCATTGGCTCGATTCCATTTGAATTAGACTAGCTATTCCCCATAAATGAACAAACTCGAAGTTATCATAAAATCAAGACCCTCTTTTCATTGGCTCGATATCAATCGAATTAGACTTGGAATTCGCCAAAAACGAACACACCCGAAGTTATTAAGAAATCAAAAACCACTTTTCGTTGTCTCGATTCCAATCGAATTAGACTAGCAATTCGCAAAAACGAAGAAACCCGAAGTTATCATAAAATCAAAAACCACTTTCCATTGGATCGATTCCAATTGAATTAGACTAGCAATTCGCAAAAAATGAATAAACCCGAAGTTATCAGGAAATAAAAAATCACTTTTCAATGGCTTGTTTCCAATCGAATTAGGCTAGCAATTCGCCAAAAATGAACAGACCTGAAGTTATCATGAAATAAAAAAACCACTTTTCATTCGCTCGATTCCAATCGAATTAGACTAGCAATTCGCCAAAAATGAACAAACCTGAAGGTATCATGAAATCAAAAATCACTCTTCATTTGCTCGATTACAAACAAATTAGACTAGCAATTTGCCAAGAACGAACAAATCCTAAGTTATCATGAATCGAAAACCACTTTTCGTTGGCTTGGTTCCAATCGAATTAGACTAGTAATTCGCCAAAAATGAAAAAACTCGAACTTATCATGAAGTCAAAAATCACTTTTAATTAGCTCGATTCCAATGAATTAGACTAGCTATTTGCCAAAAATGAACAAACCCGAAGTTATCATGAAATCAAAACCCTCTTTTCATTGGCTCGATTCCAATCGAATTAGACTTGCAATTTGCCAAAATCGAACACACCCGAAGTTATCAAGAAATGAAAAACCACTTTCCATTGGCTCGTGTCCAATCGAATTAGACTAGCAATTCGTAAAAAATGAACAAACCCAAAGTTATCATGAAATCAAAAAGCACTTTTCATTGGACCGATTCCAATCAAATTAGACTAGCAATTCGCCAAAAACGAACAAACCCAAAGTTATCATGAAATCAAAAATCACTTTTCATTGGCTTGATTCCAATCGAATTAGACTAGCAATTCGCCAAAAATGAACAAACCTGAAGTTATCATGAAATCAAAAAGCACTTTTCATTAGCCCGATTCCGATCGAATTAGACTAGCAATTCGCAAAAAACGAACAAGCCCGAACTTATCATGAAATCTAAAACCACATTTAATTGGCTCGATTCCAATCGAATTAGACCAGCCATTTGCAAAAAAAAATGAACAAACCCGAAGTTATCAAGAAATCAAAATCCACTTTTCATTGGCTCGATTCCAATCGAATTAGAATAGCTATTCGCCAAAAATGAACAAACCTGAAGTTATCATGAAATCAAAACCCTCTTTTCATTGGCTCGATTCCAATCGAATTAGACTTGCAATTCGCCAAAAACGAACACACCCTAAGTTATTAAGTAATCAAAAACCACTTTTCGTTGTCTCGATTCCAATCAAATTAGACTAGCAATTCGTAAAAAATGAACAAATCCGAAGTTATCATGAAATCAAAAAACACTTTCCATTGGATCGATTCCAATCGGCTTATACTAGCAATTCACCAAAAATGAACAAACCCGAAGTTATCATGAAATCAAAAATCACTTTTCATTGGCTCGATTCCAATCGAATTAGATTAGCAATTCGCCAAAAAATGACCACACCCGAAGTTATTAAGAAATCAAAAACCACATTTCATTGGCTCGATTCCAATCGAATTAGACTAGCAATTCGCAAAAAATGAACAAACCAGAAGTTATTATGAAATCAAAAACCACTTTTCATTGGATCGATTCCAATCGAATTAGACTAGCAATTCAACAAAAATGAACAAACTCGAAGTTCTCATGAAATCAAAAATCACTTTTCATTGGCTCGATAACAATTGAATTAGACTAGTAATTCACCAAAGACGAACAAACTTGAAGTTGTCATGAAATCAAAATCCACTTTTCATTGGCTCGAGTCCGATCAAATTAGACTAGTAATTCGCCAAAAATGAACAAACCGAACTTATCGTGCAATCAAAAACTACTTTTCATTGCCCCGATTCCAATCGAATTAGACGCGCGATTCGTCAAAAATGAACAAACCTGAAGTTCTCATGAAATCAAAAACCAGTTTTCTTTAGCTCGATTTCAATCGAATTAGAATAGCTATTCGCCAAAAACGAACAAACCCGAAGTTATCATGAAATCAACACCCTCTTTTCATTAGCTCGATTTCAATCGAATTAGACTTACAATTCGCCAAAATAGAACACACTCGAAGTTATCAAGAAATCAAAAACCACTTTTCATTGGATCGATTCCAATCAAATTAGGCTAGCGATTCGCCAAAAACAAACAAACCCGAAGTAATCATGAAATCAAAAATCACTTTTAATTGGCTTAATTCCAATCGAATTAGACTAGCAATTTGCAAAAACGAACAAACCTGAAGATATCATGAAATCAAAAATCACTTTTCATTGGCTAGATTCCGATCGAATTAGACTAGCAATTCGCCAAAAATGAACAAACCCGAAGTTATCATTAAATCAAAAACCACTCTTCATTGGCTCGATTCCAATCGAATTAGACTCGCAATTCGCCAAAAATAAAAAAAAAACCCGAAGTTATTATGAAATCAAAAACCACTTTTCATTGGCTTAATTCCAATCGAATTAGACTGGCTATTCGCCAAAAATGAACAAACCCGAAGTTGTCATGAAATCAAAACCCTATTTTCATTCGCTCGATTTCAATCGAATTAGACTTGTAATTCGGCAAAAATGAACACACCAGATGTTATTAAGAAATCAAAAATCACTTTTCATTAGCTCGATTTCAATCGAATTAGACTAGCAATTCGACAAAAATGAACAAACCCGAAGTTATCATGAAATCGAAAGCGACATTTCATTGTCTCGATTCCAACCTAATCGGATTGGCAATTTGCCAAAAATTAACAAATCGGAAGTAGTCATGAAATCAAAACCACTTTTCGTTGGCTCAATTCCAATCGAATTCGGCTAACTATTCGCCAAAAATGAACAAACCCGAAGTTATCATGAAATCAATACCCTCTTTTCATTAGCTCGATTCCAATCGAATTAGACTAACAATTCGTCAAAAATGAACAAACCCGAAGTTATCATGAAATCGAAAGCCACATTTCATTGGCTCGATTCCAACCTAATCGGATTGGCAATTTGCCAAAAATTAACAAACCGGAAGTTGTCGTGAAATCAAAACCACTTTTCATTGGCTCAATTCCAATCGAATTCGGCTAACTATTCGCCAAAAACGAACAAACCCGAAGTTATCATGAAATCAACACCCTCTTTTCATTAGCTCGATTCCAATCGAATTAGACTTGCAAGTCACCAAAATAGAACACACCCGAAGTTATCAAGAAATCAAAAACCACTTTTCATTGGATCGATTCCAATCGAATTAGACAAGCGATTCGCCAAAAATGAACCAACCCGAAGTTATCATGAAATCAAAAATCACTTTTAATTAGCTTGATTCCAATTGAATTAGACTAGTAATTCGCAAAAATGAACAAACCTGAAGTTATAATGAAATCAAAAATCACTTCTCATTGGCTCGATTCCGATCGAATTAGACTAGCAATTCGCCAAAAACGAACATACCCGAAGTTATAATGAAATAAAAAACCACTCTTTATCGAATTCGACCAGCAATTCGCCAAAAATGAACAAACTCGAAGTTATGATGAAATCAGAAACCACTTTTCATTGGCTCGATTCCAATCAAATTTGACTAGCCATTCGCCAAAAACGAACAAAATCGAAGTTATCATTAAATCAAAACCCTCTTTTCATTCGCTCGATTTCAATCGAATTAGACTTTTAATTCGAAAAAAATGAACACACTCGAAGTTATTAAGAAATCAAAAACCACTTTTCATTGTCTCGATTCCAATCAAATTAGACTAGCAATTCGTAAAAAATGAACAAATCCGAAGTTATCATGAAATCAAAACCACTTTCCATTGGATCGATTCCAATCGAATTAGGCTAGCAATTCACCAAAAACGAACAAACCCGAAGTTATCATGAAATCAAAAACCACTTTTCATTGGCTCGATTCCAATCGAATTAGACTAGCTATTCGCCAAAAACGAACAAACCCGAAGTTATCATGAAATCAAAGCCCTCTTTTCATTTGCTCAATTCCAATCGAATTAGACTTGTAATTCGGCAAAAGTGAACACACCAAAAGTTATTAAGAAATCAAAAATCACTTTTCATTGGCTCGATTCCAGTCGAATTAGACTAGCAATTCGTAAAAAATGAACAAACCCGAAGTTGTCATGAAATCGAAAGCCACATTTCATTGGCTCGATTCCAACCTTTTCAGATTGGCAATTTGCCAAAAATTAACAAACCGGAAGTTGTCATGAAATCAAAACCACTTTTCATTGGCTCAATTCCAATCGAATTCGGCTAACTATTCACCAAAAATGAACAAACCCAAAGTTATCGTGAAATCAATACCCTCTTTTCATTAGCTCGATTCGAATCGAATTAGACTAGCAATTCGTCAAAAATGAACAAACCCGAAGTTATCATGAAATCGAAAGCCACATTTCATTGGCTCGATTCCAACCTAATCGAATTGGCAATTTGCCAAAAATTAACAAACCGAAAGTTGTCATGAAACCAAAACCACTTTTCATTGGCTCAATTCCAATCGAATTCGGCTAACTATTCGCCAAAAACGAACAAAATCGAAGTTATCGTTAAATCAATACCCTCTTTTCATTAGCTCGATTCCAATCGAATTAGACTTGCAAGTCGCCAAAATAGAACACACCCGAAGTTATCAAGAAATCAAAAACCACTTTTCATTGGCTCGATTCGAATCGAATTAGACTAGCTATTCGCCAAAAACGAGCATACCCGAAGTTATAATGAAATCAAAAATCACTTTTCGTTGGCTCGATTCCGATCGAATTAGACTAGCTATTCGCCAAAAACGAGCATACCCGAAGTTATAATGAAATCAAAAATCACTTTTCGTTGGCTCGATTCCGATCGAATTAGACTAGCTATTCGCCAAAAACGAGCATACCCGAAGTTATAATGAAATCAAAAATCACTTTTCGTTGGCTCGATTCCGATCGAATTAGACTAGCTATTCGCCAAAAACGAGCATACCCGAAGTTATAATGAAATCAAAAATCACTTTTCGTTGGCTCGATTCCGATCGAATTAGACTAGCTATTCGCCAAAAACGAGCATACCCGAAGTTATAATGAAATCAAAAATCACTTTTCGTTGGCTCGATTCCGATCGAATTAGACTAGCTATTCGCCAAAAACGAGCATACCCGAAGTTATAATGAAATCAAAAATCAC
The DNA here is from genome assembly GCF_002742605.1 of Olea europaea var. sylvestris. Lineage (NCBI taxonomy): Eukaryota > Viridiplantae > Streptophyta > Magnoliopsida > Lamiales > Oleaceae > Olea > Olea europaea. Next base: position 381,791 of record NW_019239588.1, read on the forward strand.
TTTTCGTTGGCTCGATTCCGATCGAATTAGACTAGCTATTCGCCAAAAACGAGCATACCCGAAGTTATAATGAAATCAAAAATCACTTTTCGTTGGCTCGATTCCGATCGAATTAGACTAGCTATTCGCCAAAAACGAGCATACCCGAAGTTATAATGAAATCAAAAATCACTTTTCGTTGGCTCGATTCCGATCGAATTAGACTAGCTATTCGCCAAAAACGAGCATACCCGAAGTTATAATGAAATCAAAAATCACTTTTCGTTGGCTCGATTCCGATCGAATTAGACTAGCTATTCGCCAAAAACGAGCATACCCGAAGTTATAATGAAATCAAAAATCACTTTTCGTTGGCTCGATTCCGATCGAATTAGACTAGCTATTCGCCAAAAACGAGCATACCCGAAGTTATAATGAAATCAAAAATCACTTTTCGTTGGCTCGATTCCGATCGAATTAGACTAGCTATTCGCCAAAAACGAGCATACCCGAAGTTATAATGAAATCAAAAATCACTTTTCGTTGGCTCGATTCCGATCGAATTAGACTAGCTATTCGCCAAAAACGAGCATACCCGAAGTTATAATGAAATCAAAAATCACTTTTCGTTGGCTCGATTCCGATCGAATTAGACTAGCTATTCGCCAAAAACGAGCATACCCGAAGTTATAATGAAATCAAAAATCACTTTTCGTTGGCTCGATTCCGATCGAATTAGACTAGCTATTCGCCAAAAACGAGCATACCCGAAGTTATAATGAAATCAAAAATCACTTTTCGTTGGCTCGATTCCGATCGAATTAGACTAGCTATTCGCCAAAAACGAGCATACCCGAAGTTATAATGAAATCAAAAATCACTTTTCGTTGGCTCGATTCCGATCGAATTAGACTAGCTATTCGCCAAAAACGAGCATACCCGAAGTTATAATGAAATCAAAAATCACTTTTCGTTGGCTCGATTCCGATCGAATTAGACTAGCTATTCGCCAAAAACGAGCATACCCGAAGTTATAATGAAATCAAAAATCACTTTTCGTTGGCTCGATTCCGATCGAATTAGACTAGCTATTCGCCAAAAACGAGCATACCCGAAGTTATAATGAAATCAAAAATCACTTTTCGTTGGCTCGATTCCGATCGAATTAGACTAGCTATTCGCCAAAAACGAGCATACCCGAAGTTATAATGAAATCAAAAATCACTTTTCGTTGGCTCGATTCCGATCGAATTAGACTAGCTATTCGCCAAAAACGAGCATACCCGAAGTTATAATGAAATCAAAAATCACTTTTCGTTGGCTCGATTCCGATCGAATTAGACTAGCTATTCGCCAAAAACGAGCATACCCGAAGTTATAATGAAATCAAAAATCACTTTTCGTTGGCTCGATTCCGATCGAATTAGACTAGCTATTCGCCAAAAACGAGCATACCCGAAGTTATAATGAAATCAAAAATCACTTTTCGTTGGCTCGATTCCGATCGAATTAGACTAGCTATTCGCCAAAAACGAGCATACCCGAAGTTATAATGAAATCAAAAATCACTTTTCGTTGGCTCGATTCCGATCGAATTAGACTAGCTATTCGCCAAAAACGAGCATACCCGAAGTTATAATGAAATCAAAAATCACTTTTCGTTGGCTCGATTCCGATCGAATTAGACTAGCTATTCGCCAAAAACGAGCATACCCGAAGTTATAATGAAATCAAAAATCACTTTTCGTTGGCTCGATTCCGATCGAATTAGACTAGCTATTCGCCAAAAACGAGCATACCCGAAGTTATAATGAAATCAAAAATCACTTTTCGTTGGCTCGATTCCGATCGAATTAGACTAGCTATTCGCCAAAAACGAGCATACCCGAAGTTATAATGAAATCAAAAATCACTTTTCGTTGGCTCGATTCCGATCGAATTAGACTAGCTATTCGCCAAAAACGAGCATACCCGAAGTTATAATGAAATCAAAAATCACTTTTCGTTGGCTCGATTCCGATCGAATTAGACTAGCTATTCGCCAAAAACGAGCATACCCGAAGTTATAATGAAATCAAAAATCACTTTTCGTTGGCTCGATTCCGATCGAATTAGACTAGCTATTCGCCAAAAACGAGCATACCCGAAGTTATAATGAAATCAAAAATCACTTTTCGTTGGCTCGATTCCGATCGAATTAGACTAGCTATTCGCCAAAAACGAGCATACCCGAAGTTATAATGAAATCAAAAATCACTTTTCGTTGGCTCGATTCCGATCGAATTAGACTAGCTATTCGCCAAAAACGAGCATACCCGAAGTTATAATGAAATCAAAAATCACTTTTCGTTGGCTCGATTCCGATCGAATTAGACTAGCTATTCGCCAAAAACGAGCATACCCGAAGTTATAATGAAATCAAAAATCACTTTTCGTTGGCTCGATTCCGATCGAATTAGACTAGCTATTCGCCAAAAACGAGCATACCCGAAGTTATAATGAAATCAAAAATCACTTTTCGTTGGCTCGATTCCGATCGAATTAGACTAGCTATTCGCCAAAAACGAGCATACCCGAAGTTATAATGAAATCAAAAATCACTTTTCGTTGGCTCGATTCCGATCGAATTAGACTAGCTATTCGCCAAAAACGAGCATACCCGAAGTTATAATGAAATCAAAAATCACTTTTCGTTGGCTCGATTCCAATCGAATTAGACTTTTAATTCGGCAAAAATGAACACACTCGAAGTTATTAAGAAATCAAAAGTCACTTTTCATTGACTCGATTCCAATCGAATTAGACTAGCAATTTGCCAAAAATGAACAAACCCGAAGTTATCATGAAATCAAAACCACTTTTCATTGGCTCGATTCCAATCGAATTCGACTAGCAATTCGTCAAAAAATGAAAAAAGTCGGAACTTATCATGAAATCAAAACCCTCTATTCGTTTGCTCGATTCCAACCGAATTAGACTAGCAAATCGCCAAAAACAAACAAATCCAAAGTTATCATGAAATCGAAGACCATATTTCGTTGGATCGATTAAAATCGAATTAGACTAGCAATTCGTAAAAAATGAACAAATCCGAAGTTATCATGAAATCAAAACCACTTTCCATTGGATCGATTCCAATCGAATTAGACTA